>NC_044982.1:69323905-69628929 GCF_008728515.1 Papio anubis | reverse complement strand
GGAGGGTGCCAGTGCTTCTACATGACACTTGTAATTATGAAATGTAAAGGGATATAAGTGCTACTCTCAATTATTCAGGTGTATCAGACTGTCAAATGCTCTTATTTGGGGAAACAGATCTAATACATTCACTGAGATGTTACTTGCTATATTTTACATATTTATAAAAACTAGGAGCCTATGCAAATCTAAGTACAGGGATCATCATGGATCACTCTTATTTCAGGAATTCAACAGACACTTTTCCACAAATAGATTATAACAGATCCTGCATTGGGTCATTCTTTCATTGAATGACCTCTACTACTTAGCATCTATAAAGTATCAAAGCCTAGCGGGTTTTGAGTGTCAAGGTGAGCAGTTTGGACTTAACAAGTATGAAAAAGAAAGGTGTTAAAGCGATGGGAGATGAGATACAGTATGGTAGCAACAGGACCTCATCATATTTCTAAAGGGAGAACTCTCACAGCAGAACTGGGGTGCAAAAAGTTGTGATTATTTGGGAAGGTTTCGTAAGACTAGCATGGATGAGAAAAAAAAATAGTGCCTGGAATTGGAAGTGGTGCTGGGGAAGGAGGGAAAGGAATTAATCAGAAATATATTTAGAAGTTGATGTGAAATGGAGAAATAACTTTGAGGTTATTACCTCGGGGAATTTGATAGATGTTTTTGATCATATGAGGTATCTCTAAAGATATTAATCATTTCGTAGCCTCTATTTGCGGTCCTCTCCTAGAAGTATCATGAAAATGCTAAGCATTCACTGGTGGCTTATTTTGGAATTACAGTCATTTCATCACTGAACAGCCCTGTCAAGTAGTTAATGAACTGTAAAATTCTTAACTGAACCAGGAAGCGTTCTTTACATTAATTCTCTAAATCAAAGATCTTTTTATTGTATTCTGTAAATTCTGATTTTCTTATCTAAATGAATTGTTACTTATCCTTCAGTGTGCTTTCTATTCCTGTGTATTGTGATAAAAAAGTTTATTAGGTTTTAATATGATCAAAAGGAAATTAAACCCAGCCTGTTAGTTTTCTCACATGAATCATCATACCACAGATTTCTTAAAGTTCAGCAGTGACCATGAAGCACGGACCTTCTATTCTTATGATGGCATTTCTTGTATCACTCCTACTACTGGTGATACTACTACTAATTCTATTACTACTACTATAACTACTACTGTCACCACTACAACTGCTGAAACTGGCTTACTTTATTACATGCCTTCATGAACCAGAAACCATTACCTGTATTTTACATGTATTAATTCATTAACTCACTGCTGGCAACAGTAATCACAAAAGCACTCTGAAGAGAGTACCAATGAGTATCATATTTTATTAGAGCACAAGGAAGAAAAGTAACTGCCTAAGATCACAGAGCCATTAAAGGGGAGTGTTCGGATCCCATCCTGGGGCAGACTGTTATTTTGGAGGTCCGCAGCCAACCAATACCTCCTGCATTCATATTCCTGCCCTGATGGGGTGCCCTCCTGCACTGACTCCAGGCTTGGCCACGTGGCTTGCTATGGCAACAGGACATTAGTGTATGTTATATAAGCAGACACTTGATAAGCCACTTGCACACTGGTGTTTACCTAGTCCATTTCTTTTAGGGACCCAGGACAAGTCACATGCAGAGGCCTCAGCGGGGAGGACTGAGGCTCTCTAGTCCCAGCCAACAGCTGGCACCAACTGCCAGCGTGCAAGGGAGACTTGGCCACTGAAACCCCAGCCTCTACCTGATTGTAACTGCATGAAACACCCCGATCAAGACCAGTAGGAAGATAACCCACATGAGCCCAGGCAACCCACAGAATCGTGAGAGATGATAAGCTCCTAGATTTTGGAATGATTTGTTCATAGCAGTAGAAAACAAAACAAAACCCAATCAGCTTGGCTATAAAGTGCATGCCATTAACCACTCTCTAGCCTAAACTGAAGTTACTTTCCTAATCATCAAAATATACATAATTTTTGAGCATTTACTTGCTGTGTGCTAATTACAACTACTTACTTTTTTAAATCTATATTTATAAAATGTTTTCTCTGTGTAGTATACTATATATACTTATTATTATACATTTCTATCTTAAATCCAAAATGTATTTTGGGGATTAAAAACTAACAGACTGCCTATCCATTGCCAAGAAAAGTAGAAAGGACCTATTTCATTAACTTTGCTAAGAATTTATGGCAATAATGTTCACTCAGTTATTCAATCAATCAACAAATAGCAGTTATTGCACAAATACTATGTTACAGTAACCATGCTAAGCAGTCTACATACTTTTGTTCCTCATGGCCACCGGATATGAGAATGGGATGTACCAGGAACTGTGCCTGAGGTCATGTGACAGAGCAGGTAAGTGGTAGAGCCTGAATCCATGCCCAAGTCAGTCTAACTTCAGGGTCCCTGTCTGCCCCCGCCCCCATTCTGCTACAATTGGTGCTGCTATACAAGCAGCAGGCACTAAACAAATCTGAGTGGATTAAAACAATTACGGTCTTAGAACCTGACTGAAGGCATTATTGAAGAGCTAGTCTCATTAGAAAGGTATCCAAAAGTGCCTATTCCTAGTTTCAATGTCAACTGATAGAGTCTACAATTTTAGATAAATCTATAAATCAGTTAAGAATTTATACACAAACATAAATTAATGTTCAATGCATAAAGTTCTTTTACATGGGTAAAAGTTTGTCCAAGTGTTAGACTTGCCAAGAATTTAAGCCTCTGCCTGGGTAAGTCTGTCTATAAATTCTTAGCTCAATCCTCTCCTTAGGCAACTGACCTAACCTGGACTAACCCAGTCAAGTTAGGTGTCCATCTTATCTTGCATACAGTGAATCACATTCAATTCTTATTTTCCACCTACCTGTCTACCTTTCCAGGCTCTCCCACCCATTCTGAACTGTGAGTACCTTGAGAATAAGAAATATTTTATCTATGCTGTCATACCATCTTTAGTGGAAAAAAATGAGTTCCTCCCTCCAACCTTTCTCCTTTTTTTTCCCCCAGCAACCACCCACTAGAGCTGTCCTTTCACCTGCCATTGGCTGAGAGAATTTGTTCTTTTGAAAGACAACAGCAGGAAACTAAGTTTTCGTTATTTTGAAATTACTTTTTTCTTTTTCATTTCAAAAGATGTTTAACTTATACAGTATGGGCTTAAGAATCAGAAAATGATGTAAAAAAAGAAAATTCCTAATACAAAGGCTAAAGTATAAGCCTATATATTACTTAGATAATTAAAATCCAAAATCTATCCTTGGAGGAAAAAAATTCCTTAAAGTAGAGGCAGAAGTAGTCATGTGTGAACTGAGAATTTTTTGTTTATTTGAGACAGGACTTTGTGTCACCCAGCCTGGAGTGCAGTGGAGTGATCACAGCTCACTGCAACCTCTGCCTCCTGGGCTCAAGTCATCCTCCCGAGTAGTTGGGATCACAGGCTCAGGCCAACACACCCAGTTGATTTTTAACTTTTCTGTAAAGACAGGTTCTCATTATGTTGTCCAGGCTGGCCTTGAATTCCTGAGCTCAAGTGATCTTCCTGCCGTAGCCTCCCAAAATGCTAGGATTACAGGTGTAAGCCACCACACCAGGCATGTCTGGAAGGATAAGAACGAGTTGTTTGAATAGATGTTTACAATCTTTACCACTGTTAATTGGAGTAAAACAACGGTTAAGTTTGAGTGAAAAGATTTCCAAGCCTATGACAAATGATATGTTATTAAAAGAACCTTCTATAAATCATTTAATTGTCAGAGTAAGTTAATCATATAAAATATTAAGTATGAATTATCTTATCATCAAGTTAAATATTTAAACATGAATGGTAAGCACCACATCAGTATGTCTTTCATAGATGTAGAAACTCAGAATAAGTCAGGAAATTGTGAATTATCAAAATAAAGCTTGAGGAATATTCTAGTAAGTATGAATAGACTAAGAAATACTGGGCTGTTACAATATGTGATTGATTACATAGCATATTGCTAAGTTGTGTGATCATTAGTTACATAACATTGAACAATTGCAATTATATAAGAATTTCCCTTAGCAAGTAACTTTTCCAACTCAAATCTACCTGACAGCTAAATGCTAAATACATTGAAATCAGCAGAGGCTGAACAAGAACAAATGAATATAAACTTTCTAAAAATCAGAAAGACTTCAAGAAAATCTTCCAGCTTAGAATAAATATGTATTTAATTTGCTTCCAGATTCCCTTCTACCTAACTGGTTTTAATCACCATAATGAAAATTAATAAATGATTTGTCAGTGCTTTAGGAGACAGGGTAGTCTCCATCTGGTATATTTGGAGTTTGTGAAACATTTTCCAGTACTACCCAGTGACAGAAAACATTGGTAAGGTAAACTCTGACAGCTGAAATGCAGCAGTTGATTGCCAATGGAAGCTACAGAAAAGGATGATTAATATAAACAGGCTTTTGCCCCTGCTGTACAGCAACATTACATAAAGCAGTGCTGTTTCAGGAGACTTTTGTATTTTAATTTCCAAGAGTCCATAGGGTAATAAATTTTTTTCCTTCATCTTGTTTGATCTTTGATATTTAAGACCAACTTCTGTGTTTTGTTTATTTTTTCTTTGCATTGGAAAAAGAACATAAAGTGAGTGACAACACATAATCAGGGCTAATTGGTATTTTTCAGGGAAAAAAAGGAAACACCTTTTATGATGAGCCAAGTGCAAACATTTGCAAATAGGGCATCTTGCACCAAAGAGTCATGTCAGTAAAAAAAAGTAGTTATGTTGCAGGCATGGAAGTATTTGTTAGTTTCAGATTTAATCACAGCAAGTGGTTTTAATTTATATTTCCCTAAAATTTGGCTATTACACAAAGCAAGTACTTTAAAGGACTAAATGATTGTCTTTTCCCTGAAGGAAAGAAACTGAAAGTTGATTTCAAACTGCAAGGAATAATAGAGACAAGGCATTTTAAATAAAAATAAATAAAAGAGGTAGGTAAACCATTGGTGGCCAACTTGTTTAATATAAGAAGATTTAGTTTCCTTTAAAAAAAAAAAACTTAGTTTTTTTTTTTTTTAACCCTAAATGATCAAAACGATGCAAGCTAATTATTCCTCCTTAAAATACTATCAGACATGTAGGGGTCTTCTTATTGCACATTTGGTAAGGTCTGTGTTGTCAAAACAGGTGATGACAGCAGTACTATTTTGTGTTATTTTAGCCATCACTAGCCTTCCTAGTATTTTTCACCACTCCCACTTGCTGGCAGTATATCATGGCACAGTTTCAACAGAATTCTACTATGAGCTGTGAGCTAACTGGGAAATGTCAACATGTAAAGCCATGTCTAGAATTAACCTGTCTTTAACAAGGGCAAACTCCCACACTCTCTCTTCTCTTTAAAAACTTAATTATAGCAGAAGCACAGCAAAAGGGGTGGAGACAGTTGGATGCAGAGATGCTAGAGACAATTCTATAGCCAAAAGACAAGATAATCACGCAAAATCTATCATGAACATTTCGCCATGGAACCAGAAAATAATACTGTCCATCTCGTTACAGCACAAACTCCTCTAAGTAAGAACTATATGGTCATCTGAGTAAGGCTCTCTATCCCTCCGAAGTGAAAGGATCATGCCCTTTAGCTCGCTGTGATACATGTGCCTTCCCCCGGTGGAACATCTGACTTTAATTGAACAGTTATTGAGGTTCCCGCTGTGACATCCTAGAGGTATCATCACACTTTCAGGCAATAGCTTTGCTGTGATCCACCCCATCTCCCCTTTAGTAATGAGAGGTCAACGTTCTGTCTCAAGCCAAATTACATGCTATACGATGGCTTCTCTTAGCACTGCTTCCTGCCTGGTACCTTGAAAAATGACCAGTAACCATATGACAAATCAGAAAAGGCCCTGAAGGCCATGGCCCTCATATAACCTAATCAGCATCTCTAAATAAGTTGTCAGAGTCAAAATGACCACAAGTCACACACTGGAAGGACACAGCTGCTGCATAGCTGAAATCTTTCTCAGATCAGAGTGGATCCATAAGGATTTCTGTGGAAAAACCATGGAATTACAAAAGAGATGTTCAAAACTTTTGGTAAGATTTGAGAAAACAAAGAAGTAAAATGTGGTTTTCAGATTGAAAATAACAACAGCAACAACTGATTAAAGCATTTCCTAGATTCTCAGCAACTTAAGAAAATTTCATGGAGAAAAGAACAGAGATCTAAAGATTTGGACTGTCGTCAATATAAGTGACCTCTGACAGTGCTAATAGCATCCTGGGGATAATAAAATGACATGGAAAGGAGCTCAGATGTTGTCTCTTGAGGAGGTCACATCTCATTTGGGCTGTTTATCCTTTGTCTTCTCAAAACTAATTTATTTTAGACCTGACTATCAGGGAGAATAAATATATTCTATCTCCTCATTTTTTCTTATGCATATATAGTTCAAAGCAATCCATACTGTTTTAGCACAAAACAAACAAATGCAATGCATTTCCAACATAGTTTTGATTGAGGCTTCATTTAAATCCACTATTTAACAACTGTAGATAATGCAAATATGCCGGTGGAGTCTACTGAAACACATGAAAAGATGCTATCTAATTGTGTGTCATAACAGCATAAATTGTTGCTTTTGTTTAAATAACATAAATTTAAAAGTTCAACTGATTTTGAAAGAATGGGTACAGACCCTGACAGAAATATAGCAACCATTAAGGTAATTACTGTATAACTACTGCCTCCACACTGTTGACTTCCAAATCTATATATCTAGGCCTGATCTCTCTAAGCCCTAGACCCAGCATTTACATTTCCCCCCGGACAGCTCCACCTGGACGTTACATGGGCACCTGGATCTCCATCTGACCAGAATAGAGTCTCTCCTCTCTCTTCCTACCCCACCCTAAATCTGCTCCTCTGGGTGCTCGGCCTGTACATTCCATACGCAATCATTCAAATCAGAAACCTGCACTTCACTAGATGTTCTTGCCCTTACATTCAAGCAGTCTGTAGAGCCTAGGATTTCTAACTCTTGGGTTTCTCCCAAACTCTTTCCTTCTCTCCATTTCCACTGTTACTGTCAAATGTTATGCTTTCATTGTTTCTTGCCTGGATTTTAGCAATATTCTCTACTATGGCTCTTTCTGCTTCCGGTTTCTTTTTATTTTTCATACATACCTGATATTACTGTTCCATTACATATAGTCCTTCAGTGGTTGCCAAGCACTTACCCATAGAAGAAAGAGTTATCAAACCCCATTTTCCTCATCCAGGCCTTCACCTCTACCCTGGCCTCTTTCTCCTAAGTGAGCCTCATGCCTTCCAGTCTAGAAAAGTAACTGTAGGCCCTATCTGACCCTGGCCCTCTGGACAACAAGGGTTGAAATGCCCATGTTTCTTATCTGCCTCCCGAATTCCATCTGGGTGCTTCCCATCAGAATTAAGCCCCTTCCCCACATCCTTGTTTATATCTTTTTCTTATAATAATTTTGTATATATCTGTGCCCTTTCCCACCAAATTGGGAGCTCCTCAAAAACAGAATACATGTGCTGTTCATATTTTTTTCTTCAGCAACTACCACATGCATGGTGCATAGGAGGCAATTTAATAATGCTGAAAGATAAGTAAACAGAATAACTGAGCCACGAAAGATGCTTCAGTTCTTGGATTCAAAGCTACAACAATAGGACAAAAAATATAAAGTCAATTGCCAGCATCTGTGGTTTGAATAGTTCCTAAACAAACATTAATAAAATATTATTTATAAAACAGAAAATCAAATCATAATGCAAATCATACAAAAAACCAGGAGGCACCTTACATTTACATTTTATCATCAGTAGAAAAGATTAAAAACATTTACAGAGAAAGCTGAAGATTTGGAAAATGCAGATTTTATTTTCAATCAATTACAACTGAAGGGGATGTTAAATATTCTCATCTGAAAAACTGAAACTGGCATCATAATCCTATTACTTTTTGTCATGTCATGATTATAAGAGTTTTCAGGGTATAGGTATGTGATTTAGCATCACTCTTTGTATATGTATATCTACAGCGTTCAAAGCACTAGGCCTCAGGAAAGAGATAAAGACACTTTATGTGACTGCAATGCAGATGAATGCTCTCTAAAAAGAATATAAAATGGAAAGCTCCTTAAGTTCCTTCCCTCAGGCAGGCTTTCTTATACCATAAGATTTATTGTAGAGATTGAGCTGAAAAAGTTGCAAAAAATCTGAAACATCAGTATAGCAGATGGTAGACATACTTTGCGTTCCAGACGTCCACAAACAGCCCTGCTATAGCGTCAGACTCATGGATCACCCATCCCAGAATCACATGTTCTTACAGTGATCAAGGGCTGGTGTATGGGATGCCATGATTTTCCCTTATAATGCTAAACTTAAAATGATAAGCAAGTATTTCTCAAACATCCCAGTTTCCTAAATAACTTATTGAAAAGCTATCATTCTTAAGTTAATTTAAATCCTTTCTAAAAATCAAAATTTACTATAGACTCCCTACTTGAATCTAGGGAATTGGCTGGACTTGAATCAGAATTGTTTTCAGAATTGCAGGATGAGAAAGCCCAACACAGAGGGATTTAAAGGGATTTCACCAAAGGCAAGGAAATACTATCCACAATAATTGTGTGAATCTAGAGCCACTTTAAGAAATCACCTTCAATTTAATACAAATAAATTTCATACTTTCTCATTGTAAATGATCAGAAACCAACCCAACTATAAAAATAGAAAAAAATGCAGAAGCTATAACTTTGTCACACATCTTTATTACCTTTAAAAATAACTAATGAAAAACATTCACAAAAAAAACCCAAATGGGGAGAAAAAGAGAGAAGCTGTAAAAGGAAAAGCCCAAAAGATCCTTTTAAGTGTAAGACACATAAATTTTTCTTTCTCTCTCTCTTTTTTAACAACCCTCCTCTGTTGAAAAAGGTTTTATGTGATCAGTCAGAACTTCTAGATAGTCGCTAAAACAGAGGGAAGTAGACAGTAAATAGAGATAGAGTCCAGCCACAGAGACCGAAACTGAGATTTCATGCTCTTCCCACTGGTCCTAGGAACATTAATATAAAATAAATGAATGGATGAATGAATGAATGAATGAATGAATAGTGTATTCTTATAACCTCAAATACTACACTCCTCTCTAAATCCTTTGAAACCCAAATTTCCTTACCATATCTACTACAGCATTAGATACTTTATTTTAAATTGCTTCACAATAAAATTTAAACAACTATTTTCACATTAGAAGTTATGAAATTGTATATTAGGTTATGTCTTTATTAGATTTCTTTGCCCATATTTGAACATGATTTGTTGATGGAGCCATCTTTTCGGGTAAAAATTCCTGAGCTATCTTTAGGAGCAATGAGTGAATTCTGAGCCATTTTAACTTTTGTGTGAACACCTGCTAAATAAGAAGTATGGCAAACTGACATTTGGATAAAATATTGCTCCAGTGTCAGAATTCCATAATGGCACTTCCTACATTTAAAGCAATTTCTCTATCTCCTGAAATTTTTAATTTTCTTCTTGATATTCTATAGCTACATAAACATAGATATAGACATATATACATCAATCTAAGATTTGAAAAATCCAAGATTGATTATCTATCTATCTATCTATCTATCTATCTATCTATCTATCTATCTATATTTATCTACCCAAAACCCTAAAATATCCACAGGCTGAAGTTTTGTAATTATTCAAGAGGCTAAAGAACAGACAGTAGGAATTTTGATTGAATCAAAGTTATACACTCACTTGATTTGCAATCAAAATGTTTCCTTACTAAAGACCACAGACCACAATATTATATCACTTACTTAAAGACAAAAAGACAAATAATGGTGATGAATGAAAGTAAAGATCTTGCCAATAAATTTCATTCTCTGTCAGTGAAATTACACTACCATGAAAGCTCTTGTTTTGTATATAGATGTGTCCTGAAGATATTTTGTCAATTCTCCAAACTTTTCTTTTGATTGCTAATTTTAACTCTGGAAATCAGTCAAATAAACACAAACACAAAATGTAGCTGAAGAAGCAAGTTTTGAAGTTTTTCTGTATCAGGGAAGTAGTCCAGTAACATTTCTTCCAGATGCTGTGTTAATTTTAAGATTTTTTTTCTCTTTTTTCACTTATGGCAGGACAAAATGTTCTCTTAAACAATCTCTATCCTATTAAAGAGACACATATATGGAAAAACTAAGGATTCAGGTAAAATAATTCTTGGCTTAGTTTATACTTTCTATTACAATTATAGTTTTATTTCCACAGAAAAATTAGAATGATCAAACAGGCTCCTTTTGAAATTTTATATTCACACATAGGAGACAAGAATGTGGTTATATTTTTAAGCATATAGATTTGAGTCAGTTTAACTATGTTTACTTTTACATCATTTTTAAATCGTAGCAAGTTAAATATTCTTAGTAATCAGGACAGTCACTCTTATAGAACCTCTAAACAAACTCCTGTAAATATTATTTGAGGGGATTCCACATATTGAGAAGCTGCTGTGTATCTTAAAAATATTGGGCCATTTCTAAGCAGAGACTTCCCACCACATCTCCTTTAAATGTCCCTAGAAGTGTCCCAAGAGAAACAAGACAAAAGTATTTTATATAGTGATGCTACACCGAATGAACATTTTTATTATTTTTACCTCCATTCTTGTAATTTGGGTTTCAAAGATAACGACAGTAGACAAAAGCCACAAGGCTTTTGTACCTTAACTGCCTGCAAAACAAACTAAAAACTCTTTAAAGGAAGACAGTGAAATCCAGACGCTCAACAAGTAACATTTACAATGCCCAGAAGAAGAGGAGCACTAGCAATTTCACATACTTTATGGGCGCAGTTATAGCACTAATGCTCTAACTAGTTGTATAAAAAGGCACTAAATCCAAAAGAAATTCTAAAATTAACTATAGTTGATTCACTCATCATTTATTTCTTCAAGAAATATTTTTTATATATTAACCATATGCTAGGAAAACAAATTACACTGATAACTATTGATTCATGATTTATAATCAATCATATGGGAGGGTGGATCTCTTTGCTTTTAACCATCCCATAAAACAACTTATGGATTTTTAGACCTGGTTCTTAAAAACTGAATCTTCCTTTAAGGTTGTTTAGTGGTTGCTTCTCCTAATATATAAGGTAGAAATTGTGGTCCAATGAACTTTGCCCTACACTGATAGTGAATTGATCCTGTTTCTATATGAACTTCAGCAGGTCATATTCTGTACAATACTCAAAGGAGATAATATTAGTACCTGTGATTTTACACTGAAGAGTGCCATAGTTCATTTGTTCATACAGAGTGCATATATTGAGCACTTTATATATATAAGGCACATCCTGGGCCCTGGAGATGCAAAAATAATAGAGTCCTTTTTCCTCAATGAATAAGAACATTCATAACTGTACCATTTGTAATATCCTCAAATGATGCCACTAGAAATGGAATGAATAAATTAATTTACATTGTAATACAGTGAAAATAAACTACATTATATGAAACAAATAGATGAGTCTCATAAATATAATACTGAATTTAAAATGACAGACCCAAAAGAGTCCACACAGTATGATTCCATTTCAATAAAATTCAAAAGAAAGCAAAACTAATCAAGGGTGGCAGCTTTTGGAATAGTGGCTATCCTTGCTGAGGAGAAAGTTATAACTCAAAAGGGACAAGAGCAGGCTTCCAACGTGCTGATTATGTTCTGGGATGTTAGCTTATACAAGTATGCTCATTTTGTGAAACTTTCTCAGGCTGAACATTTATGACTTGTGTACCACTCTGAATGTGCGCCATACTTGGATCAAAAGTTGCTTTAAAAATTATAGCATAGGCCAGGCATGGTGACTCACACCTGTAAACCCAGCACTTTGGGAGGCCAAGGTGAGTGAATCATCTGAGGTCAGGAGTTCGAGACCAGCCTGGCCAACATGGTGAAACCCCATCTCTACTAAAAATACAAAAATTAGCCAGGCATGATGGCACATGCCTGTAATCTCAGCTACTTGGGAGGCAGAAGAATCACTTGAACTCAGGAAGTAGACGTTGTAGTGAGCCAAGATTGTGTCACTGCACTCCAGCCTGGGCAACAGAGTGAGACTCTGTCTAAAAAAAAAAAAATTGTAGGATAGAAACTTCCAATTCTGGCCATGATTTGGCATCCCACTATAAACAAACAACTGAACTTGCCCTCCTTCCACCATAAACGACTAGAAAACTGGACAAAATATGGAGCAACTATTTTCAGAAAATGGATAAGCAGCAGTTCAGAGCTGTTTTCCCTAAGTTATCTCTATGATTGCTCCTACATTTCAATTAGAAATGGAAAGCAATTTCTAAACTGATGAGCAGGAAGGGACAACTCAACCAAAGTACTATGGTGTCACTGAATTGAGACAAAGATTAGAGCTCAGGAAGGCCAAGGCAGCTCTAATCTGCAGGACAGAACAATAGAGAGGAGGAATCAGCTATGCAGAGGAGCTTCAGAAATCCTCATAAAGGCCCTCTTGTTTTTTTTGTTAAATTGTTGGCTGCACACTTGTAGAATAAAATTCTACAAGGTCAGGAAAAGAACTATGAGGGAGTTGGAGCTAAAATATCCTCAGAGCTCACTCAATGATGGGAGATGTTCATGTGCTGTAAATAGCCAGGGTAGGGAGACCTCATGGAAAACATGGAACATTCAGTACAGACTCCAAAGGGGTCACATTTGTAGCAGGTTCAAACTAATACCAGAATAAGGGCTGCTTCAGACACATCCTTAAAAACTTAAGAACTAGCTTTGAAAGAATCCAAGATGACCCACAAGTACCTTAACTGCCTGCAAAACAAACTAAAAACTCTTTAAAGGAGGACAGTGAAATCCAGACCCTCAACAAGTAAAATTTACAATGCCCAGCATTCAGCTGAAAATTATACAGACACTGGAAAGCACAACACAGACCCAGGAGTAAAATCAATCCCACAAAAACAGACCCAGAAATGACAGAGGTGGGGAAATTAGTAGACAAGGCCTTTAGAGCAGCTATAATAAACACAGTCAAAGATTTAAGGAGAAACTATAAATCATGTATTGAAAAAGCTGAAAAAAAATTCCCAAGAGAATAAAGAAAAAGAAGACCAATACAAGAAAAGTTATACTCAAATTGCTGTAAAGCAATGATAAAGAGAAAATCTTAATGTAGCTATCCACACATTATGCACAGAACAAAGATAAAAGTGACAGCAGAATTCTTATCAGAAATTTTAAGCCAAAAGCAATAGACAAACATGTTTCAAATACTGATAAAAAAAAATGCCAGAGAAAAATATATTTTAAAAACAAGGGTAAAATAAAGACTTTTTCAGACAAAATCTGAGAGCATTCGTTGCCGGTACTTGTACACTATAAGAAATATTAAAAGAAGTCCTACAACCAGAAGAAAAATGATACCAGATAGAAATTTCTACACACGGTAATGAAGAACAATAGAAATGATAAATGTGAGAGTAAATGTAAAATCATTTTTCTTACTTTTAAATTCATTTAAAAAACAATAGACTTTTTAAAGCAAAGATAATAATCACATGTTGTGGGGTTTATAATATATGTAGAAGCAAGATGCTTGACAGCAATAGCACAAAGGATGGGATGTGAAAAACGGAAATACAGTAGGCCTTCCATATTCATGGGTTCCACATCCTCAGATTCAACCAACTGCAGAGCAAAAATATTTTTTAAAAATAGCAATACAACAAAAAGATACGAGTTAAAATTAATACAGTATAACTACTTACATAGTATTTACACTATTTTCATAGTATTTACACTATGTATATAGCATTTATACTGTTTTTGGTATTATAAGTAATCTAGGGATGGTTTGAAGTATAGCAGAGGGGGTGTATAGGTTATATGCAAATATTATGCTATTTTATATAAGGGACTTGAGCATCTGCAGACTTTAGTATCCATGTGGTGATCCTGGAACTAACTCCCCACAGTTGCTGAGGGACAATTGTATTCTGTGGTGAGATTCTTACATAATATGGAATGTGGTACAATGTTAGCTGAAGGTAGACTCACTTAAGGTTAAAAATATATATATCGTAAACCCCAAGACAAGTGCTTTAAAAATAAAGCAAGGAAATGGGGTAATAAAAGATGTTAAAATGCAATAGTAAAAAATAATTCAAAAGAATGCAAGGATAGGGGGAAAAGGTAATAAGTAAAGGTGGAAGAACCAGAAAACAACCTACAAAATAGTAATCCTTAACCCAAACATATCAATAATTACATTAAATGTAAAAGGTTTAAAGATTGCAATTACATGGCAGTGGTTGTCCAATTAAATTAAGAAGTAAACCCCAATTATATGCTGTCTAGGAGAACCCCACTTTAAGTATAAAAACACGGATAGGCTAAAAGAACAAAAAAGATATATTGTGTAAACACTAATTATAAAAAACCATAAATGGCCCTGTTAATCACACAATGTCAACTTCAGAATAAAGAACATTATCAGAAATTAAAAGAGATATTTTATGATAAAAGGGACAATTCATCAAAAAGGTACAAGAACCCTAAATGTGTATTCACCTAATAACAAAGCTTCTGGCCAGCCGTGGTGGCTCACGTCTGTAATTCCAGCAGTTTGGGAGGCTGAGGCAGGTGGATCACTTGAGGCCAGGAGTTCGAGACCAGCCTGGCCAATATGGAGAAACCTCATCCCTACTAAAAATACAAAAATTAGCCAGGCATGGTGGCACACGTCTAAAATTCCAGCTACTAGGGAGGCTGAGGCAGGAGAATTGCTTGAACCCAGGGGGTGGAGGTTGTGGTGGGCCGAGATCACGCCAATGCATTCCAGTCTGGGTGACAGAGCAAGACTCCGTCTCAAAATAAAACCAAAAACAAAACCAGAGCTTCAAAATATATGAAGCAATAATGAAGAGAACTGAAAGAAGTAGAAATAGACAAACTCACAAATATAGTTGTCAGCTGAAGCCAGAAACTCAGTAGGTCTACAGAAGACCTAACCATCATCAACTAACTTGACCATATTGGCATGTATAAAAATTTCCACTCAACAATTGCAGAATACACATTCTTTTCAAGTCTGTATATGAAGCATTTACCAACATAGAACATAGGCTGGGTCATAAAATTAATCTTAAAAAAAAATCGATGACATTTAAATCAGACAGAATATGATTTCTGACCATAACAGAATTAAATTAAAAATCAATAGTAGACAAAAAAGATCTGGAAAATCCCTAATATTTGGAAATCACAGAACACAGTTTAAAATTAATCATGCCCAAATAAGAAATCATAGTGGAAATTAGAAAATATTTTTAGCTGGATGACAATGAAATCACAACATTATCAAAATTTGACCTTGGAGTAGGCAACAATTCTTTAGATAGGACACAAGAAACATTAAGAATAAAAGAAAAAATGATACATTTAAACAAAAACATTTGAGAGAGAACAGAGGAAGAAGACCTTAGGAAGAAGAAGAAGAAAGATAAATCAGAGAGGTGGGTGGGACACTAAAAAGGAACTTCTTAAGATGGAGTGACATTTTAAGATGCCAAATAGCAAAGCCAAGAGTGTAGGTAAAAGAAAGCAGAGACGACAACAATGGTGATGAAACTCACTAAAATTAGTATGTGAAAGAGTGTTTGGATGAGGACACTCAGTACATTTGGAAGAAATTACTTATAACTCTGAATCCCACAGTAGTTTGGGTATTTAACTATATTGACACTTGCAGATTAAATACAGTGAAACACATTCTTAAACTTCGTATGCTCCCCCTACTCTCGCCACCAAAACAATTCATTGTGAAAGTTATCTGCTGTGTTTCCAACTAAATCTAAAGAGGGCATTTCTGTAGTAATTCTGTATCACTTAAAAGTTATAGTAACCAGGCCAGGTGTTGGTAGCTTATGCCTGGGAGGCATAAGGCACTTTGGGAGGCTGAGACGGGCAGATCACTTGAGGTCAGGAATTTGAGACTAGCCTGGGCAACATGGTGAACCCTAACTCTACTAGAAATGCAAACATCAGCCAGGCGTGGTGGTGTGTGCCTGTAGTCCCAGCTACTCAGGAGGTTGAGACATGAGAGTCGCTCAAACCCGGGAGGCGGAGGTTGCAGTGAGCAGAGATCGTGCCACTGGACTCCAGCCTGGGCAACAGGGCAAGACTTGGTCTTAAAACAAAACAAAACAAAAATTATAGTAACCAAGCCCTTGTAAAATATGTCTCATTTGTTCATTTTGGCAAAGGTACAAGAACCCTAAATGTATATTCCCAGGTGGCAATGCTACTGACAATGAAAACCAATTCAAATTACTGAATTCATAAAACCATATTTTAGACATATGAACAAATCTGAACACTTTCAATGAACCTTTAACTGTTTCAACTGAGCGATAACCTGAATCTATTCTTTATCACTTATTCTCACTTCTAAGAGTCACCTCTAACACTAAGAGTTAGTGCTCTTAAGATTCGAAGGTGAAGGGACAAAATGGTGTCTCTATTATTTTGTTTTCCTCAGAAACACTAAGGCATTTCTCATGGGAGTCTGTGGCCATAGGATGCATTTGAAAATGGTGACCGTGCCTTCACTTTATTCAGTATAATGTTATCTCTATCTGGATGATCAGGAAATAGGCAACTCTACTAATGTGGAGAGTCAATCCAGTATGTGGTTTCTGTGAAAAAAATTTAATCTTTTAAAGTAGACTCATATCCACAGGGCCCTCACCTAATTCAAGCATGGAAATCGCAACCAGCTGACTTAAATCCAATTTTGCACATGTCCCTAAAAATAAGAATAATGAAATATCTGCTCTGTGGATTCTGGATTCTGAAATAACAACTCCAACAGCTAATAGCCTCAATAACAGAGCATGAGCAACTACTTAGGAGAGGAAAAAACCTCCCTATTCCATTTGCTGTATATCAACTGGCCTTCATTAGGAATTCCTGGTGCCTAGCATACAATTGAGGCAGTGGTAGCTAGGGCCCCCAATGTTATAATGTTAAATATGGCTATAATACTAAATAGAACAAGCAGTGATTTCTTAATGTTACCTTGGAGGCACAGTAGAAGTCATGCTGACTTCCTAAAGCATCTGGCCTTGACCGCGAAGAGGTCCCCCCTCCTTCATATAGTCTGGCTCATTATAACATCGAGCTGATACCATTATCTTTAAAACAACTCAAAATTATTAATTTGTCTTGCAAGAGTCACAGCATAAGAATTTATAATCAGCACACAAGAAAAATAAACAGGTACTCCAAAGCGGACTGATTTACTTAAGGAATAATGCCAGAAGCATTAAACATGATTGTTTTGCTTTTAAATAAAATGTGGTTAATTTGATTACTATTTATTTTGTTTTTTGCCAAATTTCAATCAATTTTTATGGCAGGATTAAGCTTCTAAGTAGAGTGATTTTTTTTGTTTTGTTTTAAATAATGGAAGCACTTTTCTAAACTTTACCACAGCTAACTAATGGGAGGTTAAAGTTGTACATTATGGATCTACGCTTATCCTCAAATGTATTTATCCACAATGCATGCACATTTAGGTCTGGGTTAGAATGAGTGCATATGTGTATTGTAGACTCTCATTAATTCATAACAGCTTAAATTGTGATTTTTATTTGGCATCCTACTGTGGAACCCAGTAGAGACTGCCGAATTGCTCAGCTAAACGTTTTCAAATCCGTGACCCTCTATTTGGTTATTCAGTCAGAACAAAATCCCTGCAAAGAAAATCCTCTTCCTAAAATGTACCCCACTTTCCTGGCTAAAAAATCATTCTCAAGAAATGTGAACAGCTTGCCTACTTGTTTAAAGAGTTTATTTGCAAGAAAAACTAACACTATAAGCATCAATAGTACTTAAAGGGAACAGAAGAAAGAATTTCCTCATTCTGCATAATAGCAGGCTTGTTATAAAAAACTACACACAGAAAATAGAAATGTCGTATTTATTATTTTGGAACACTTTTTGAAAATTTCAAGTCACCAGAAAACAGTCTCATATGAATCCATTGTGACACAAGGACTAGCTACATTAATATCATTATGTTTCATAGGAAATTCAAAGAACTAGTAATTTCATAACTAATACCATGTAAGACCTCCATAAAAATAAATTTTAAAAAGTCATCTGCTCTGAACAACAAAGCAGATACTGAGGTCCCTGGAAAAGAGTAAAATTATTCCACTTAGCATGATGCCTAGAACACAATGGTCTGTAATAAATATTTGTTGAATGAATACAGGAGGGTCCTACTTACAGTCCATGGGACTTCTGTTTCTAACAAAAAGATAGAAAACTTGATTCCCCCCTTAAGTCGTTTTTAACAGAGCCTTTTATAGAGATCCTCTATTAGGTTTAATAATGTTTTTAATGTGTTTTTATTGCTTTAGTTCATTGGCTATCCCTGACTTGGAGAAAAATGGGAAAAGTAAACATTGCAATTTTTTTTTTTTTTTTTCACTTAAAAGGTAAGTCTGTTTCCAATTAGAGAAAAGAAGATTTTGTGTGTGTGACTATGGAAAAGTGATAAGAATCGCATGGGTTCGAAGTAGCAGGCTTGGCGATAATGTTAAATAGAGTAAGCATCATTGAAATAAATATTCCCAAGAGCTAGAAAACATTCTGTGTTTTAAATAAAAAGTGGTCCTATAATTATTGAGTCACATTGATTTCCTTAAAACAAACAGTGGCAAAAGGTGGTACTACAGCTCGTTTCCAAGAAGGCTACCATCAATTCTTTCTTTCCCTGGATAAGCAACCATTCCCGCTTTGACAGTCAGTCTATCCTTTCACCCTGATGAATATAGGCTGGGTGGTGACTGTTTTGATGAATAGAATATGACACCATATTACCTCCAAAATGGGTTCTAAGAAGCCGTGTAGCTTCCACCTCGTCTCCTGGAACACTCACTTCTGGGGGAAGCCAATCAGCATGTAAGAAGTCCGACTTCTCTAAGAATGCTGACTCCTCTGAGAAACCCAAGATAGTCATGTGAAGAGGCCAAGCCAAGAGAGAGCTGTCCAGCCAGTCACTGCAGCCTGGCACCAGACCTGAGAGTTAGGAAGCCTTCAGATGCTCTAGCCTCAGTTCCACTTAGGTGCACTGGCTGAGGAATTCCAAGTGAGAATTGTCTTGCTGAGCCTATCAACCCCAGAACCAGACATATTAATAAATTGTTGTCTTAAGCCACTAACTTTTGACTAGCTAAAGAATACCACACAAAAATAAACATTAGTCAGGTTTTCAGATTGATGTTTGATATTATTCTATTGCTAAAGCCAGTAAGATGTTAAAACAATGTAAGGCAGGAACCTAATTAATGTTCAGTATTCCACAAGTTGCTAAAATCAGTAACCTGGGAGTCATGGTAAACTCTCCTCTTTCACTCAGTCCCCTCATCCACTCAGCAACCAAGTTCTCCACAGTCTACCTCCTTAACCTCTCTTAATTCTAGCCATTCCTCTTCATCCACATTGCCATTGCCTTATGTCGATTTGTAACTTCTTGTTTTGATTACACTAGTGTTCCTTTCTTTAGATCATCTAACCCTACCCCCAACCCCTGCTGTATCATCTACAACCCAAACTCACATCTATAGTGTACATCACTACCATAATAATCTTTTCACAGCACATTCAAGCTTCTTACCTTTGTACATAAAATCCTTCAATGGCTCTCACTAACTGTAACAATGAAGTTCAAATTCCTCTGTCCGGCACATGAGGGCCTTCACAGTCTGGCATCCACGTACCTCTCAAGTGTCATCCCCTACCTCACTCCTCCCCACATATCCACCTAACCACAGCAACCTTCTTGTAACTGGCTGAGAGAGTTAAGTATTTCCAGTATTTGCTTCCCCAAATGCTCTTTATTTTGTTTACAACACCCATCCCCCTGCTTCTTCACCTATCTAACTCCTATTCATGCTTCAAAATTCAGCTTAGAAATGGCCTCTTCTGAGACGCTTCCCTGCACTGGCCCATCTGACCCCTCTCCTCTGGGCTCCCACGGACTCGGGTTCTTTTCCACTTGTGAGTTCAGTGCACTCGAGTTAATTTTCTTTCTCCCCCCTATTTAAAGTAAGGGAGGCTGGGATGCCTGACATTTCTTAGGCCTTCAATAAATATTCCTTAAAGAAATAAATGACTTATTGAAAGCTGTAATATTTGCATTGATGTGATGAAAAATCATAAATATCACTCCCAACAGCGAGTAGGAAATAGTTTCTCTGAGGAAGATCACACAATTCAAGTTAAAATTGAGTGAGAGCATTCTCAGAGGCACTCACTCTAACCTGAGCCTTGGCAAGGATACAGATAGCGCGCCAGGTGGTATGAAGGGTTGGAGTGTCCTAGCAGAAGAAGCCTTTGCCAAGGCGTCGAAGTGAGAGAGAAATGGAGAGCATTTGGGAAGCCTGGATAAATGTGGCTATTGCTTTAGAATGTAAAGAGAAGAGCAAAATGTGAGGGTGGTATGGAAGGCAGAAGCCTGAAAAGAGGGCTCTGCATGCTCTCAGAAGGGCATTATACTTTCTTGTGTAGACAACAGGGAGCCATTCAAAGATTTTAGATGGAAGGGGAACATTAGTGAGGTTACATGTTAGAGAACTTAAATGGAGAACTGATGAAAGGAGAGACAGAAAGCAGAGAAGAGCACTCAAGAATCTAATGCAGCAAAGCAGGCAAATTCAAAAGACATGGAGTTAGAATAGATGGGATTTAGTAACTGACAGGATATAAGGGACAGCCAATTAGGAGGCATCTCAGAATTCTGCTCTGAGTACTTATGTGAATGGAGATGGCAAATTAAAATAAAATAAAATTAATTTCCAAGAATTTCTGAGAATTAAACAATGAACTTTGAGCTAGAGACATTTTGCAAATCAAGGGGTATACTGCTTAAAAGAGATGATTACAACATTAGTGTTCATTTGCTATGAAAAAGTCATGAAATATGATCCTTTCGGATTATACCATGGATTCTCTGTGTGATACCAAAGAGTCATTTAATCTTTCTGTGCTTCAGTCTTATAAATTCTTCCATATACGTAAGAAAAAAATATATGCTTCTCAGGTAAGTCAATAAAGCAACTCAAAAGTAAATTTGACTATGTGATTATTTCTGTTTCCTAAAGGCAATATGAAATACAATCTCAATTTCCTCCTCTATTAAAAAAGAATTAAAAGGGGAGAAGGCTTAAATAATTTCAAATGGCCCCTTCAGCTCCAAAACTCAATGGTTCCATAAGTCAGAGCACTCAGTTGGAACCCACGTTCTGCTCAGGTCAGTGGTTGATACTCAACAAGAACCAAGGGATTTACGGTGGAGGTAGGTTGTCCTATTTAAGCACTTCCTGCTGAGTGAAGTAGTACTTCCTTTTACTTGTCTTAATGGTTTTCTGTTCTTTATCATGTTATCTTTTAATGAGGTATTTTCATTTGTTTAATAAATATTTATTGAGTGCCTACTATGTGCTGGGCACCACATTAGGTGCTGGTGAAACAAAATTAAATGAGACATGCTCCATTTTGTTGCATTTGTTAACTGTAAGCCATATTCAAGCCAAAATATATCATCTCATAAAGTAATATTTATCATATACATGATCCTGCTCTAGGAACCATGCCAGGCTACCCCATTAAACTTGATGGACCTGAGAATAGTAAAACTATACACTGTATAATGTATTTATAGTATATAGCAAGGCAACAAAGTCCCCCGAGAAGGGAAGGCAGGAAAACTGAAAAATCATCATGTGTGTACTTGGAACTCACAGACCATTGGCAAGCTCCTTGACTATTTTGTGACTCCATTTCTTTATAAAATGGGAATAATAAGGCCTACTTCTGGTATTCCTCATAGGATATTATAAGGATTAAATAAGTAAAAGCACATTAATTACTTTGAGCCTTAAAAAAAGAACTAAATAAATGTTAGGCATTGTTGTTTGGTAGCATTACATAAAATCACATTAAAGTCAAAAGCTTACTGTAGTTATTTTAATGGAAGGTTAAATCCCAAGATGAAAGCAGGGTAAGATGAATAACTAAAATAAGGGCACACCCTTAGTCAGATCTACGTAGCAACTAAAATTAAAACTGGAACTAGTTGCATGACTGACAGACAGTTCCTCACACAGGACAGAACTTACAAGATATACAGTATGTGTCTATAAAGCTGGATTAAGTGCAAAGGGAGGGTGAACATGAGCCTCATCTGAGCTGACCCTTCTTGGATTTTAAAAATGAATCTTCTTTTAATTGCAGTTTTCAGAGGGGAACTCCTATGTGGTGGGGATCATGCATCCCCTGAAGGCTGTGCTACCAGGTCTACAGTACCAGACAAAGACATTTCCACCACCAGGATGTCAGATGCACGCTGGCTTCAACAACAGAGTCATTTGTTAACCTTGAGAAGTCAACTGTGATGAAATTTGTTCATTTGTGATCGTTTGTGATCAAAAGCTTTATTTAGATTGTGTTCAAAATGTTGTTATTTTAAAAGATCCAAAACCTTGAAGAAGATACTTTCTCAAGAAAATTGTTTGGCTAAGTTACTCAAGCTAAAGCAGACACTAACACCAAACAGAGGAACTAAACTAATAAAACCTTCACCAGCTTCCACATCAGAACTCTCTCTAAACTGAGCAAGAGGAATAGGAAACTGTCCAGCCCCCTCCTCCAGCCCCAGGATAGAAGCTTCCTGATCAGGGAAATAACCAACTCTCTGCTAGATCACAGTATTTCTTTCTCTTTCTGGTTCTGCTCTATAGATAGCCAGATACAAGAGAGCAGAGTAGAGTTTCCTTTCTCTTTTCACCTCACAACAATTCTTCTTTCAGTTACTATAAGGGAATACACAGTAGAGACAGATGAGAGGATTTTTGACTCCCAAGACTTCAGAACCATAAGGTTCTCTGATGCTAAGCATGGCTGAAAGTTGAGTGCAAATCTCTAGGAATGGTTTTGACTACAGACTAGCTTTCAGTCACAGTGGATAAAAGGAAATGATTAGTTAGAAGAAATATCAAAATTTAAGTAGTTTTTTTTAAGTTCCAAAACAGCGTTTTTATAATCTGTATTTGGCTAAGCCCAAATTGTTTTAAAAAGAAGTGTATTTGGATAACAAGTAGAAATTACACTATTATTAACCTTTTAGGACTTGAGTAAAGAACAGCTGTCTGAATCTCAGGCAAAGTACATGCCTTTTACTGTTAACTATAATCCAGGGGACCTCATAGGCTTTTCTTGAAAGGCGAAAAAAATCTTAGAAAGGAGAATCTCTATAATTGAAATGCTGAAGCAAAAGGAAACCCACAGATTCTAGTAACGCAACTTTCCAAGCAACATACTCCAGGGCCTTAAAATTCCTGGAATCAAATTCTTCCTTATACTTAATCTGTGTCTATTTTATCTTGGGAGATTAAAAAAAATAAAAAGCATGCCATCCCTTGGGAATTAACTCTTCATTTATATTAAAGCTATAAATCACCAGCCACCAAGCACTGACTGAAATTAATATCCTAGTTCCTATGCCATTTCCACTTAACTTCCAATTCACCAGTACTTATGGGGTAAAAAGAAAGTGGTAGGACTCTGCTTCTAGTTTATAAAATATAATTGTTAAAATTCTCACTTTTGCTCCTTAAGAGTTATACATACACAGAGAGAAAAGAAGAAGGGCTGAGATTTTTTAAACTTTTTATATGTTGGTGTCTTCTATTCCCAAAACTTTATTCAAGAAACATTAATATTTATTAAGCATTTAGTATGTTTCCCAGGTACTATTTTCCATCTTAATTGCCTTGCTTTTTCATTTTCATGAGTTTCATTCCACAAGATACCTCAAACAATCTCCCTAAGTACTATCTTTCCCACAGAAAGAAAAGAAAGAAGAAAAAAATCCAACAGCTAAAACCTGTGGTTCCTTATCGTTTTTTTTTTCTTTTTTTTTTTCTTTTTTTTTTTGAGGGCTGTTACCAGGCAACTGAAACTCCACTCTTTCGAATGGAGAAGATAACTCAAAAGATCCCAGAAGTGTTTTTATCCACTCTAAATTTCATATTTTGCCACTGCTACCTCCAAACAGCTATTTAGGATCCTAAAACCCTGGCTGGTATAGAGTTTCTAACTGCCCACACAAAATGCAGAATGCTGCTCTGTCTAAACCCCTTAATGTTCCACAGGAATCTCCCAACAGGATAATCTTGAATCATCACTGAATTTTTTCATCACCCATATCTTTCCATCTCAACTTATCCTGGCCTGGAACAAGCTGCAACCAGGCATGGGATTGACCCAGAGCTTGACCTGAGAGGTTCCTCTGTCCCTAAGCCCGAGTCTAATATGGCAACTCTTTGAAGGGATTCTCTCCCAAGGACTATGCAAGTTAAGTCTGTGGTTCTCTTTTTAGTTTAGCAATTGGAACTCAATTATTTTTTAGGAGCAAACAGGTTTCTGTGGAAGCCACCTAATGTCTATACCTATCACGACTATTTTTAGTGGAGCAGATCCATATCGTCTCCTGACTGGCACTGTTCAACATCTGACCAGTTCGATAGTTTAAGATGTCCTCACTGTCATCTCCTTGAATGTAGCAGGCTACAGCGTATTTGAAGCAGAATAAAACATTCTTGGAAATCTAGCAAAGGAGCCTAGGGGATAGGATGGGCATCTTTCAAGTACTATCATGACAAATGTTGTTTACATCTAATTCTGAGATTCTGCTCCCAAAAAATGTATATATATGGTCCCACATTCCTTTCAGTCATCCTCTCCATTTTTAATTACAGGTTGTCAATAAAATAACATATTTTTAAAACTTTCTTTTGCATACATATGGATTCTCTATTAAAGAGGGGAACCTTATGGAGTACTGCAGGTTTAGAGCACAATTCTATGTGGTTTGAATGTCAAGGAAGAAACAAGTTTGTTTCTAAATGATAGAATAGTTACTCCAGGTTAAGTTATTCCACACTTCCTTTTTTTTTTTTTAATATGGGTTTTTATCTATCGGTACTATCAGCTTTGCAAACCTCAGGCCAACAATCACAGAAGTTGAGACAGCCCTGTGAAGGGAAATCAACCTAGTCAAGCTAAAGAAACTTGCATCTGCATTTCTCCCAAGCTGAATCACAAACAGTCCACACCCATCCTGATCCCTCTTCAAATAATTTCTTCATTTACTTGTGTGGCACTTCCTGACAGTAAGGAATGGGCTTGACTGGATGAGCTATTATCTCATTAGGATTTGTGAAGGAACCAAACAGACTGGAATGCTTTCCACCAGCCCCCCTTCCACCGCCCCTCTCCATTTCCCGGCCGGGCCACCGTTTGTACTGTTTGCCTTTTCTCAGTTTCTGTGTTGCCCAAGACAGATAGATAAGCTCCTTAAATGATTACCACCACCATGCATTAGCTTACAAAGCCACTAACAACTTTTCCATGTTTGGTAACTAATGTGTGATAAAAATGTTGACAATGTAAAGCGAGAACTAAACCACAGACCAGAACCTCTCAGAATAAATGGAAATCACCCAAAGGTTCTCTGGGAGCCCCTTCCACAGTTCTGTTCAAAACACGTGTGACTTTTAAGGTAAGATTGAATTTCATTGGGTTTTAATCAGCAGGAACGCCAAGAACAGTAATATAAGTAAATGTATTGGGGTTTTCTGTTTCAATATGATAGTTTTAAAATGAATTTTATTTTTTCCACTTTGTCCTTGTAGATCCAGAAGAAAATCATATAGTCTCTAAATCTGATATCCTAGAAGAACTACAAAATTTGATATTCATTGAGAAACATGGTAAATCCCCACACAGGAGGAGATCAAAGCACAATGCTGTCCCTTCACTTTGCTGCGTGTGTATTCCTGCTGCTGGAGGCTCATTTATAACAGGGTACCTGGAGCCATAAGGTCATGGCCAAGGTCTCTTTCTATGGTACAACAAGGACAGATGGATATTATAATTCAGCTTGAGAGACTAAAAGAGAAAATAAGGCAGATGGCTTGCTAAATATTTGCTTCATTTCAGAGCCATGCTAAGTTTCCTTTGGCTGTTGATTGAAAGCCTGTTACTGAAAAAACCCTGAGGGTGCATTGCAGCAACTGCTGTGTCTAACCAAGCTGGGTGATGCTGAAGGCACATTGCCCCACATTGCTCCACATTGTCTTGGGCTCCTAGAAATAATATAGCCAATGAGGAGCTCTTAGCAGCGTTGCTCTCACTTGGGTTGATAAGGAGTGAACAAGTGCTCCCTAGCCGACCTTTTCCTCCCAAAAGACATCAGACTGAATTAGGAATGCCTTCACAAACAAAGGAAGGAAGAAAATAAAAATGCTTACAGTTAACCATATTCAAACGTCAGTGACTGGAACAGCCTTTTTTGAAGCAATGTAGTAGAGAGTGACATTGGTTTCGATAGCGGCCTGTTGGCGATAAATATGTGATGTGTACATTTAAAAGGGTGGCACTCACTTCATCTGACTCTGTTTTCAAAACCTACTGTGTGCTTGGCATTGCTCAAGATGATGGAACTACAGTGGTTGAGAGGTAGGAGACAATGACGTAAACTATGCCAACATAATTTTGGATTGTGAAGGAAACAAACAAAGATCAGACAGAGTTAATAGGGCAGCAAGGAGATGGACAGTCCATGTGGGAATAGAGGAAGAATCAGCCACGCAGGGAGCCAGACGAGCCATCCCCACAGAGGACACAGCAAATGCAAAGGTCATGAGGCAAGAAAGAATAGAAAATGCTCAGAAACTCATGGCAGAGAGGAAAGAGGTTTTTTGTTTGTTTGTTTCCATTATTGTTGTTTTGATGATTCAGTCTCTATTGGAAAGCTGAGAAATAAAGGAACAAAAGTATACAATAAACAAGTGTAGGTTAATTAAATGTGTTTGCTTTTTAAATCCATCTATTATTTCAGACATTTTCTGGAGAGAAGAACACCTTTTAAAAAAAATTTTTTTTTTAATGGCAACTCGATATAATGTTTGGCTTGTTTTTTTCTTTTGGGTGCTCAGCCAACTGCTGCAAAAATGGTCTGCATTTTAACTCTTGATTTAGATTGTTTTCTCAAACATACTCCCTGAACACATGCTGTTAAGCTACATATAGAGCCCTAGTGTTGAATCCTTTCTTACTTCACCTTTCTTCGAGAAGCCTTCTCCGGGCAACACCTAGATTTCAATTTAAACAGACTCACATATGGTAAGAAATCAACTCCCCTAGGCACAGAGTGGACTGTGCCGGCCTTTAACTAAGATTCCACAGGGGTCTACTGATCTAGGACTCTAATTAGGTGCAGTTCACTCATTGTAGGATGACACAGCTCTTCATAAGGCAAAGACCACTTTGTGCATTAATTAGGACAAAGTTCTGTTTGAGACTCAGTCTCTGGACAGCCTTAGCAGAGCAGCAGGTTTGGTGTCCTTGTCATCTCTGTGTTACAGCCTTCTAAGTCTGCATCCCGCTGAGCCTTAGTCTATGTGCAGAATCAAATATGCTTTCTTCTACTTGGTTGATTTTAATATTTCAATACACAATAAATGATTGCCAATCAATCAGCTGGATCATTGCACAGACAATCCAATCTGACCATCATGTGCACATCTGGTTATTTTATTCATTTAATGAACAAACAGGACCAACCACAAAGAATTTTGGTTCCTGAACAATCACTTAGACTCATAAACCTCCAAACAGAAACCTGAAGAAAACCAATCAATTTAAGATGCGTGTATACAAACATGGCATATATGATGAGTAAAACATAAATTTGTGAAAAAGCAAAACAAAAAAACACTTCAGAAAGCTATATTTCTTATTGCATCACTGGAATAAATCAGTCTCTAATATATTCAGATTTAACTCTCTTATGCTCACTCTTGTTCACTACTCTCAGCTTGTGTTTCTGAAAAGTTTTTATGTAAACCAAAGTTCTGTAAACTGAATTGTATTTCAGATACATTAATTTATTGCTGAAATTATAAATCTGTTTGTAATCAATGAAGTCTTCTCAAACATGTCTCTGGTGCACAGTTGGAATTTCATATAACAGCTTTACTTAAAAGGCAGGTTTTGTTGCAAAACTTTGTGTTCCCAGCTAATTTGTAACAATCGTTAGTAAACCTAAATTTGTGGTCAGACTCATCCATGGAAAAACAGAAGAAAGTCTTATTTCTGTATTCTAAAAACGTCAGGTTCGGGGAGCAGTTTGTGTTTCCAAATCATGTAAGTTGGAGCCGGAGATGGGGAGGGATGTAAATATGAATTCTCTATCATGCATATTTTCTTTTGTGAGGGGTTTGACTGCAATACGATTAAATAAAATATACTCACATGCACTGCTTGTTAAGACACCATTTTTTTGTTAAATGGACATGTCAAATAAACATGATTTATGTCCCCTTTTTGTTACCGATAATCTTCTTCTTGTCCATCTAAATCTTTGTGACATACTATCTCCAGGTTACCTGGAGCTTTGTCAAATCTCCCAGAACCCAACTTCTCTCCTTTCTCCCAACTTCATGAAAATCTGTCTCTTGTTGTCCTATGTGAGAGAAACCTTTTTTTTTTCAGTGCTTTTTATATCGGAAAGACCAATGGTTTCTTTGAGGGAAATGTATTTGATATTTACATACATATAAAAATAAATGGCATACAAACCATTCTACTTATGCCTTATTAAGCTCATTAAAAGGGGATAAAATGGATTCAGAAGACACAAGAAGCTTAAAAATCAGCACCATTAGAACCACTTGTGCAAAATGAAAACGGAATGAATGGAAAACACGCACAATTTTAGTCACTGCGAATGTGAACTCACAGAAATGAGAAGATCTGGTTTCTACTTGTTTTACGTATCTGTTTTACATTCAGGGTTCTCCTCCACCTCATATTTGCTAAAGAGATCTTCGTTGTAAATAGCGGTCTGCAGTATACCAGAGCAGAGTTTAAAAATCACCTTAGTTATGTAAAAGCCTCCTTTCTCATGTAAGTATTATAGAATGAGAATCTAATAAACAATGTTAGGTGTATACTCTAAACTGCTTATTGCAAAGCTTAATTATTAGAGTTGAACGTAGTCAACTTTAACAACGACCACCAGCAGCCCCTTTCAATTAATCTGTTCAAACATTATTTTTCCATACTAGTTTGGAGTTGAAAGGAAGAAAAATGTGTTTGAAACCACTGATTCTTTTTCATTCATTTTCTTCCAAATTAAAAGAAATGACAACATGTTTATTTCAAGTTTTTAATAAAATTTTCTCTAAGATTAAAAAAATAAATGTACTACTCTGAATGTAGGTTGGGATTTTTTTTAAAGGTTGCATTATAAATCAAAACTCCTAAAAATAGGAGTTTATGGTGGAATTGACAGTATTTTAACTTTAAGGGCACGAGTGGTGTCCTTTTACAGAGGCCTAAAACAAACACAGAAAAAAGTGATGTGTTGTCAGGATGTTCAATGCACTCTCCTTTAATTGCCATATACAGTTAATAGCCTGGTAATTTTTTTTTAAATAAAATAAGTCGCAAAGTTGCAAGCAACTCGATTACACAATATCTTACCATGCAACATATCAAAAAACAATGAATGTAATCGTTCTGTGGTCTGGGTTGAATTCAACACTGAAATCTTTTCATTGAACTTCACAGCAACAAAGAATTTCAAACTTACAGATGACCATCTTTGAAGTTGGATAGAACTCTGACCATATTATGATTGTCTGATACTGAAAAAGGACAAAGTACAGAATCCAGTATTCCAACCAAGATTTGGGCTGATCTGAGAAACTGGAGAAAAGTACTGTGAAGAAACTGCAGATATAGAATGACTGGATAGGTCATTTGATCTTGCTTCTGAGACTGAACTTAAAAACCTGTTTCAGATTAAACAGCATTTCATTGCTTTCTTTTTTCTTTTTTTCACACAAAATTACTCCTACAGATTAAAAGAAACCAACAGAATGGAAGTAAAAGAATTATGCAGTATATGTTATATCTACATAGGTCCGGAAAGTTCCTGAAATTTACTCAAGCTTTACTCAAAATGTTGACACTATTTAGTATCAAACCAAACTCTGGGATCACACAGAGGGCTTTCCTACAATGCATGTGATCAGGGACAGCAATGATCTTATCCCATAATATATCACAAAACAGAGGAAAAAATCATCTCACATTTTTAGAAATCATATTATTAGATCAAATATACAGTTTAGGCAGTCAACATTTTGTGGCTTCCATCATTTTCAAAGATTATGCTGCACAAAATTGTACAGAGAATATTTTGACTTACATATTGACTTTTTAAAATATAGGAGTGATTGTAGCAATAGCATTGATTGTAGCTTTAACTTACATTATCAAGAAAACTACACCAAATAAATTTAAATTATATTTATATAATTTTGACATAAATCTTGAATCAGATAAGGCTCAACATTTAATAAATGTTTTTACCACATTAATTTGCATTTAACAGTATTTTCCACATAGAAAATCTCTGATGTATATTTCATTAAGGCATGGAATGTTTTTATTGTACTTTCTTATGTAGTTTAGAATATATAAAATTAAATATAATTATACTTTTGTTCACAGAACAATTTTACGTGCTATTCATTAATAGTCAAAGTATTAACTGCTAATTATTGAAAAATTCAAATTTTTATTTCAAGAAATAAATTAAAAATACAGAAACTTAAAAGTGTACAATAAAGTACTTAAATACATAATTTTAGAGGTTGTGTGAAAATAATGTCTTTATTTGAAATGTTCTGAAAAAACATTTTTTCAAATGTTTAAGTTTTTTTTTCAAATAAACTTAGAACATGTAATCAGATGAAGTGAAATCAATGATACATCAAATTACATACACATCATCAGAGGAGAAATAATTGTGTCAATGTAAAAAACTAACCCTAAAATAACAAAACTGGTAAAATTTTGTTCTTATGACTGGAAATATGCCATCACTACTTTAGATTTATTTTTATTACACATGTGTTTAATTTTCAGTTAGTTAGACTATTATTCATTCTCTTACAATTAACACCGAACTTAAGAGTTTGAACTAAAAAAAAAAAAAAACCATCTAGCTGTTTCTAATGACTTAAATTCATTATACCTTGAATTCTTTTTGAAACTGAAATTCTTAGCGATTAGAAAGCCAGTGTCATGAGAATATTTTTGCTTAAATCTAGTCCAAAAATTTCTAAAACAATATAAATAAACAAAATATGCCATACATGCAAGGTACACGTTCTTAAAAGAAGCTGGAAGCTTCGCTGAACTATCTTGGGACAAGAACTAAGCAGGGAGCAGAGCCGTGCTGGCACCTAGTGGCGGATGGCGGTAGGACAGGTGTCTACCTTGGCTCTTAGGCACGCTGGGAGAGCACATTTTAATTATTTTCATCTATGCTTTCTATCACACATATCTGAAAGAAAGATAAATGAAAAGTATCTGGAGTAATTAATCTTAACTATGCAACCAAAGTTATGATTTTAATTTTATGCAAGGACAGAAAGAAAATTTGGAGGGGTGGAAGTGGTGGAAAGGAACAAGATCAGCTGTGGTGAAAAATATAGCATGGTGAAAAGAATTGTGCAATTTTCTTTTCCCTTGATATGTTCTGCCAAACCTGGTCACACTAGTCTGTTCTCCATTAAGCAAAGAATTTTGATGAAATCAAGTGACCGGCTGTTTGTGAAGTTTAGTCTGTATTTGGGACATAAGTAACCAAATACTACGTATACTATTTGTATACTAAATTTGGAGTTTTCAAACTAAAATATTACATGCAGAGGTATAGTTATTTTTCTTTCATGGCACTTTTTAGTAGGAGGGTAAATTTAGATTTGAGTCCCTCCCTCAGTCCACCCCATCTTTTGGGACTGGAGAAGGTATGGTTCCGGTAGAGAGCTGCTTCTGCCTTGGAAGGCAATGTAAAGTTAGAAACGCAATCTGAGCAAAGGCAGAATTACTACTACATGCCAGAGAGAGTCACACATCAGTCAAGTCCACCAAGTGAACTCTATAGTCTTCCCAATTGTGAGACTCTATGATTTGCTGAAGAAAGGATTCTATTATATTTTCCTACATAGGGAGACAGATTTTAATCACTGTCCCTGTGTTTCTTTAAGACTGAGTCTCACTCTGTCACCCAGGCTGGAGTGCAGTGGCGCAATCTCAGCTCACTGCAGCCTCTGCCTCCTGGGTTCAAGTGATTCTCCTGCCTCAGCCTCCTGAGTAGCTAGAATTATAGGCACACTGCATCACATCTGGCTAATTTTTGTATTTTCAGTAAAGACACCATTTCACCATGTTGGCCAGGCTGGTCTTGAGCTCCTGGCCTCATGTGATCCACCCCCTTTGGCCTCCCAAAAGTGCGGGGATTACAGGTGTGAGTCACCGTGCCCGGCCCTAGGCTTGCTTTATATCATGTCTCAGACATGTAGGGGTTTATTTCAGAGCACACAAATGAACTATTCTAAGTATTCGCACTATTAGAGGGCTGCTTCTACCCATCTGAGTCTCTGCCCTACTGCGATATGTGAGACCAAGATGAACTGCCCCTGGTAAATTGGTCCTCTTGGCAGTTTGGAGAAATGCCAGGTAACCCAGTGAGAGTCCCGCCTGGCTCTTTGTAGCTTACACAGTATCAAACCTGAGAGAGCACTGCAAAGTCAGGTCAGAAAGGTTTCTCAAGGCTTGGAAATAAGAACAGGGCATGAGTCTTGTACCACCTGACTGGGCCTTCCAGTTAGCAAGAAGCCTTTGTTTAAAAAGGCGGCTAAGAAATCTCCTAGTAATATATTTCCCTGTAACAAGTTTGATTAATTAATTGAAAAAATATATAGTAAAAGATGTTTATATTAAATATAAAATTATCACCACTAAGTTTATTAGAGGAGATAAGAGGCAACAGATTGGGCCTAATTCATTCCAAGAAAAGGTTTCCATCAAAGGATACCCAACTCCCTCTGAAATCCCAAATTCATACACATGAATATTCTGCTCTAATCTTTCTCCATTTACATCACAGAGCCATGGTCCTGTGTTGACCTCTGTACTGAAGAGTGACCAGAGGTAAATGTACGTGCCTCTGGCCAGTTGTCAAGGTCATATCCTGAATCCTGTCCACACCTGTCCACACCCAGCATACTGTGGGGCAAGGGCAAACCCAGAGCCTGCCATTAGTAGGGGAGGAAAGACATGTGGACAAGTAGCAGACAAAAGTGATTGTCCCAGCGGGCTTTGAGAAATTGTTATGGGGGTCCAGAGGAAGAAAACTGCTTTCAGCTTGCGGTAGGAGTTGTCAGGTTGGGGGTGGAGGGCATAGGATATCAAGGAAGGCTTTCTGAAGGAGGCAGCTGGGCCTTGAGAGATGGCTAACACTTAGCAAACCATGCTGGGGGAGCAAACATTTCAGGTAGTGAGAGGATCTCCTTTCTTCCTCATCCACAGGGCCTGTGGAGAGAGACATCTGTTCCACAGTCTTCTCCCTGAAGGGTGGGGCTCCGAGGGCTGGCTCCAACGTAAGCATAAACAAGTGACTACAAACGCCCTATTCAATACACAAGAAAACCCATGAACATTTGTAAAGCATTTCTAAGCCACAGAATTCATATGTGGCCTCCTTAGCAAAGATAAATTTCACGTTTTTCCCTTTCTTGCAGTTTGTCCCATCTTCTCTCATTTTATTGAGTAGAATGAGCCTCAGCTCAGAAGCCAAACACCGACCCAAGATGAGATGCCCTAAAACTAGGCCCACTGCCTGAAGCTGACTCATCCCACCACAGTTTATTTTTGTTGTGTGAATCAATTCTAATTTTCAAACCGAAATATATGATGGTTTATCGTCATTTTGACCTTTTCATACCACCCCGGTACAGTTGCTGAGAACATGCCAAATCATGTTGATTTCTTCATTTTTCTAGGAGTGTCCATCCTAGTCAGTCTTCTCAGGACAACCAAAAGCCAAAACTGAAACAAAACAAAAACTTCTTTCCCCTAACTCAGATTATTATTATTTTTAGTTCTTCAGGACCACCTGTGAGGATAAGAAGAGGTGGTTGCCCAGTCCCCCGGGAAAATGTCCCCATCATCCTTTAAAAACTACTGAGAAATAAGGTATGTTACCTTCACTTAATGGAGAAACTGAGACATAAAAGTAAAGAATATTGCTACAAACAGAGGCAGAAATACAAGTTGATACCATGTGCCCAAGTGAGACATCTCATTTTTAGCCTGTGTAAAACAAACTTTAACTGTATGATCCAGAAAATCCACTACTGGGCACATACCCCAAAGAACTGAAAGCAGACACTTGAAGAGATATTTGTACCCCCACGTTCATAGCAGCGCTATTCATGAGAGGCAAGACGTAGAAGCAACCCAAGTGTTCATCGACAGATGAATGGAGAAACAAAATAAATGGAATATTATTTAGCCTTAAAAAGGAAGGACATTCTGACACATGCTCCAACATGAATAAATGTTGAGGACATTATGCTACATGAAACAAGCCAGTCCTAAAAGGACAGATACTGTGCAATTCCACTTATATATGGTATATACCTAGAATAATTAAATTCATAGAAACAGCAAATAGAATGGGGGCATCAGGGGCTGCGGGAGAAGAGAATGGGGAGCTAATGCTTAATGGGTACAGAACTTCAATTTTGCAACAGGAAAAGAGTTCTGGAGATGAATGGTGGAGATGGCTGTGCAATAATGTGAATGTACTTAATGCCACTGAACTATACACTTAAAAATGGTTAAGATGGTAAATTTTATGTTATGTGTATTTTGCCACAATAAAAAACTAGCATTATTTAATGAAGAAAAAGAGTTGAAAAAATTTCACCATTCAAAGTCCAAAATAAGAGTTTGAATATATAAATATAAGCAAGCTAGCAACATAACCTCTAGCCCTATGATGTACCTATTATGTGAATGCTTCTGTTAGCACAAGAAAAAGGGATCAGATAAATTAGTGAATACCTCAAGGATGTAAGTAGAAACATTTTAGATTTATAGCAAGAAGCAAGTAGAATGATGTTATCAACTACTTATAAATATTAAACACATAGGAGACAAGTTTGCAAATGCAAATTTACTTCTTGTCATACTGTACTAGTATAGTATGAATTATATCATTAAAATACAATGTTAAAAGCTTTAAAGTGTCAGGGATCTCACTATCCATAGGTATGTTCAAGAATTAAGTCCTCTTGTTTCTAAATAATTTCTGTATTTAGTATCCAGTAGCCATCATTTGTACAGGAGACAGAAAGTGAGGGTAGTTAGTTTAAATGTAATTAATTAAGTTTACCATGAGTAAACTTATATTTGATCGACTATTAATACCAGTAAATAAATATTTCCATACGTAAATAACAGCAATAGTAATTCCAATGAAAGTTTAGTGTTTATGTCTTTAAATCTTTCAATGGCATTAACATGTGCCCTTAAACTTCTATTTTGCCTGCCTAGTATAAACAAAATTAAGAAAAATATCTTAATATTAAATACCAGGTAAGTGAAACTTTTCTTCCCTAAATAATTTCTTCAGGTGTGTCATCACAATTCTCAGCTGACCAGTTAATTAAAATCTAGGTAACAGTTGGTTTTGCTCAACGAATGTCCAGCCTAGCAGTTCAGTGAACGATGGCCACTCCCTAATCTCAATAATTCCTCCAGGATGTCAGCATGTCATGGCCTGACCATGAAACATAACTCAACAGATAATGGAAGTGAGTTACTATTACAAACCAACCTGTGCTCAGACTATGTTTTAATATTTTATATGTGTTTATCTGGCATAATATTATAGTATTTTTTCAGTCTGTCTTGTAGCAGTTCATTCTGGACACTATTTATCTTTAGTAAGAATTGTTTTTAATGCCAAGAAATTACTTTATTCTATATTCTCTAACCCTCCTAGGCCCACTTCATGTGCTCAGCAAAAGTTTCTAAAAGTCATCAACTACTTTACTCTTCAGCAGTTTCAACTCTAGCCTTTTGAAACAGCCCATAAGTGATAATGAAATGCATAAAGGAATAAGAAACAGAATCCAATTACATCTACCTGCATAGTTCAGCTGCACACCAAGTAACAATAAACAGGCATTCTTAAGTCACAGCATTTCACTGGAAATGGGGCAGAACTTGTGTATTTTAACAACTTTTAACAACAAGTAACCACTACGGCATTTATTTTACTTTCTGAAAGAAAACCAGAGAAGGTTCATAATTTAAACCAAAGAGTCTTTCAGTCTTGAAGACAGAAAGCACTTCTGCTTAGCACCTGAGTAATAATGTGGGATGTGTACAGGTGAATTAAGAAGACTGGGCTCAAAGATAGTTTGTCTTCAGCTGGTCTGAAATGTCTGACTCCTTTCCAGCCCTGGGGTCATTTATTATCCAGCAAAGAAAGGCTGGGTTTTTGCTCCACAAACACAGAGCTGGTCCTCAGCTTAGGATGATTTACCATGTCTGCTCCGAAATGCATGACACACACTGCTTCAGAATGGTTTCTCCCATATACAGACACACACATCTGATGATATTTTAGGTCTGATTTACTTTTGTGCCATTGAAACCAGAGTGTTCTGGTCACCTGCATACATTTTCTCTCTCTAATGTGATATCCAAAACACATTTTAGGGGGTATTTTATATTAAACCATATGTATCTGAACATATACAGCAAAAGCCTCTCAGGTTTTATTAGGTTAGTAATCCGATATTCATTTTTCCTCTTAGAAGGAACTGTCTTTAAGACCTAGAAGTATTGCACCCAAAACACATTTCAGGCATTACTCGATTCTAAACGATATGTATGTGGAAATAAATAGTGAAAGCTTCTCAAGGAATGTTGAGTTAGTAACCAGATATTTCTTTTTCTTTGAAGAAGAGACCATCATTATTCCAAAGTATGAATATTTTATAACAGCACAGAAAAATATATGGCATTATAAGGGGCTTTAGCCTGATAGAAGTGTGCACACATCAGTTTAGAAACCCTAGTTCTTAAGTATGCAATTCTGACTTCAAATCCACACCATGTACATAGTCCTTTACAAATACAACTAGAAGAACTGCCTTATTTATGACATACCTAGGTGTGCAGACTATATGTATAAAGTCAATGGCTTCAATTTTTTTATTTGCCACTCTAATTAACTGGGATAATACAAGTCAGAAAACAATAAATTCTTAGTTGGTATATAATCTTGTTTACTTTCCCTAGATATAATGGTAGCATGAGTTCCAATACTAAATTAGCATACAAGTGGATTCAGTTATGCTTGTCATTCTCTGCAGGCACAAGTTATAAATCTGTCACAGACAGCTTGGCGTAGCTAACAAGTTTGCACTCAAAGAAAACTGTTCTGTAGTGATAAGCAGACAACACATAAAAATAATAATAAAGAATCATTGAATAAGACCCTGCTTGAAGATAATGAAAATAGACATCTAGTAGAAGATTATCATAAAATGATCAACATTGAAAAGCAGAGTAAAGTTACTCCACAGTATCAAATTGTGATGAAAAGTTTGACTTTCTAATTCTCTATGTCTAAACTTATGCTGCCAAATATGTCAGCCACTAGCCACAAGTGGCAATTGTGCACTTGAAATATGGCTAGGTTGAACTGAAATGTGTTCTAGATATAAAATGCACACCAATTCCAAAGATGCAATACTAAAAACAGAATGTAAAAGACTTCATTAATATTTTTAATTAAATATTGTGTTACTATTTTAAATTATGTTAAATAAAATGTATTACTAAAATAAATTCCACCTGTTTCTACTTATAATGTGCCTATTCAAAAGTTTGGATTTGTCATATGTGGTTTGCATTATATCCCTATAAGACAACACTTGGCCTAAAAGATAAAGTCACAGAATGTGAAAACCAGTTGAGAACTTACAAATCATCTCACCTAACCTGCTGCATTTGACAAACAAGGAAAGCGAGGCTTAGAGAGATCGAGTGATGGGCTCTGGTTAAGCCAAAATTAAACTGGATTCTCTCAGAGGCCAGTGTCTGAATATCAGTCCAGTTTTATTTGAGGAAGAAAAAGAGAGATAATGACTTGTCTCAGTTACCACAATCAAAAGTACATTCCTTTCAAAACTCTCTTCTCATCCTTGGAAATATAATACATATAAGAAGCTTTAATCTTGACTTATAGTCATCTATGTAATCATCTTCATTCTCCTCTTGACCTTGGTGATGGACACACCCCAAGGCATGCCTTTTATATAATGTGAAAATTGTTTGTATGTATCCCAAGGAAGATTTTTAATTCACATTATAAGGTAAGTTACTTAGAAAGTGAACACATTTGTAAACCAAACCCATTTAAAATAAACTTCAAACTTGTCTTTAAAGCACAATAAAAGTTAAGTCATTTTTCCCATGAGCTCTAGTTTTCTTTCTCAGGAATTCTCCACCTTGTCTCCGGCCTCCTCTACACTTCCTCCCCGCTGCCTGGCCCCATGCCCACACAAAGGGCTTCTCCTTTCTACAGTCAGTTCCCTACTTTTTTTTTTTTTTTTTTTTTTTTTTTGCTTCGTAGAACAACTTTTACTTTTTATTTTTATTGTTATTGCCATGATATCAAGTTTAAGTTTATACATTAATGTCCATTTCTAGATTCCTATTTTCTGTAAGTCTAGAGTTGAATTGGGACAGTAAATGGAAAACAGAAGAAACGGGAGATGTCCTTCCCTCAACTCTGAGACTTTTAGCCTTCGGTATGGGTTGAAGCATTTTTCAAAGCAGGCAAATAGATAACAATGGGTTTCTTCAGAAAGGTGGCGGAAGGGACTCTGGACACATTCTGCATCCAACATGTACAAGAAAACTCGGTTAAATACAATTAAACAATTTTCTTTTCCAAAGTACATATCAGAGACTTTATAATGATAATGTACAGTCCAACTCTCCAAGAAAGGGACACAGTATGCAGAGTTCTCCGAATCTATTTAAACACTGTAAATCATGTTCTCACAGAGCATCTTAGGAGACTAGTATTTCATAGAATGTATTTTGGGAAATCTGGAACCATGTAATTTGTTGCAAGTTACCCCACGTCGCCTTTCACATTTATATTATTGCTGAATAACATCAATGATTTTGTTCATTATTTATCCAATAAACTTTGATTAACTTGTTATGGATTGAACTGTGCCCCTCCCATTCATATGTTAAAGCCCTAATCCTAATGTGACTACATTTGGAGATAGGGCTGTTAAGGTGGTAATTAAAATTAAATGGGGTCTAAGAAGGACCTTCATCCAATAGGACTAATATCCTTATAAGAAGAGGAAGAAATACCGAAGATATATTTCTTTCTGAAGGCCATATGAGAACATAGCAAGAAAGCTGCCATCTGCAAGCCAGGAAGAAAAGTCCCACCAGCAACCAACCTGCTGGCACCTTGATCCTGGACTTTTGGCCTCTAGAACTATGAGAAAACACATTTCTGTTATTTAAGCCACCCAGTCTGTGGTATATTGTTATGGCAGCCCTAGCAAATGAATTCACAATACCTATTATGTTTAGGAGATGCAAATGGTGAACAGACACAGCCCCTGGCTACTGGGAATTTGCATTCTAGTTCAAGGGCAGTATGGGAAACACTGAGTAAGTTTCTTGTATCAAGCTAATCCCTACTTGATGTAGAGTCAGCAGCTTGTTGCCCCACAGCCTAACATCCAACTGACATTCTTATTGCAGGGAAATACTCAAATTATTTGTTTTGTAAATTCCTACTTGAAGAAATGAGCCAGTTGGACCTCTTACCTCTCTCTCATTTTCTGGAAAAACCTGGAATTGCAGCAAGGAATGCATATTCTAGGCTCCCCTCTACAACTGCTCTCCAGGAGCTCAAGGCTCCACACCCTCCATTTCCTCAGCTATAGCTGCAGGAACCACACTGTGAGCCCTCTCTGCCCTCTAAATCTCCAGAAGAAAAAGGAAGCAATCTGAAGTCAACCCATCTGTCATACATCCTGGAGGCAGTCTTCTCTATCTGCCTCAGAGACAATGTTTTGGTGACCAAACCACCCACCAAAAACTACTCACTACTTCTTTAAAAGTACCCCAAAATAGCAATAGTTTAACAATAGTTTACCTTCCCTACTGCCGTTACAAAGAAAAAAAAAAAGCTATCACCAAATAGCCTATTTTAAAACAATCAATTCTGTTCAGAAAGAGGATTTAAGCAACATAATATCTTAAAATAGAATGAGAATGTTAAAAAAAAAACAATAATAAACAGGAAATGTAGGGACTGCTGACTAGTTATATTATTTCCACTACTTTTTCCACATCACTGTCTCTAAATTCTTGAACTCTCTGCATCTCAAAGTCAAACCCCTTACAAACTAATGAACAGAACATGATTGCTCTAGCCATGTTGCTGGAGCAAATAAAAGAAATAGGGCCTCTCTTATCCACAGACCTGTCCATTCAAAAAGCCATATGTCTAAATATTTGCGCAAGGTATGGACTTTTTTTTTTTTTTTTTTGCAAATAATTGTTTTGCAAAAGTATCAACAAATAATTTAAAATAATAATACTAAAGCAATTCAATAACTATTAGAAGGATCCAGTCTAGGCCTGGCTGGTGGAAATATAGCACAATTCTATACACAAACAACACAGAATCAATTCAGAGCTTCTAATACAGGCTTCTAGGTTATCCAGAGATCACAACTGCTAAGACCCTGCATTCTGAAAGCCCACAAAATGATTCGCTGGTTACATATACTACAAGTAGAGGACTTCTGAAATGACTTCATTTTTGCCCATGCTTCAGGTAGTCTTGCTTCAGGTACAATGAAAGCAGAGTAAACTTGGGCCAATAAAAGAGAATCGGGCAGGGCACAGTGGCTCATGCCTATAATCCCAGCACTTTGGGAGGCCAAGACAGGAGGATCACTTAGGTCAGAAGTTCAAGACCAGCCTGGCCAACATGGTGAAACCCCGTCCCTACTAAATACAAAACGAACTGGCCGTGGTGGTGCGTGCCTGTAATCCTGGCTACTCAGAGACTGAGGCAGGAGAATCACTTGAGCCTAGGAGGAGGAGCTTGCAGTGAGCCGAGATTGTGCCACTGCACTCCAGCCTGGGCGATAGAGCAAGACTCCATCTCAAAAAACAAACAAACAAATAAAAAAACAAGAGAGAATCAGAGTAGAATAAATAAATGGTTGTCTTCTTTCCTTTGGTTCTTGGCAATGTAGATATTTAAGCAGGAAATAGAAATAGAAATTTATATGTAAATTCTATTTCCTGCTTAAATATCTGCATTGTCAATTTCAGTTTGTGGGGAGGAAGTCATTTATTATTTCTTGTTCTTAAAGATTCTTATATTTACATGTCTATTGTTCCTGTGGATAAGTTTCTTAAAAGGTAGAATTATTTTCTTAATTTTATTACTATATTATCACATGTAAATGGTCACTAAATGTAGGAGTCTCATCCTGAGCAAGCACAAATGACACCGTATTAGAAACAAATTGCAGACTGAAGTAGTCTAGACTTAAAAAAAAGTACCACCATTTTCCAGATCCTTAGGGTTTAAACTGACAATTCTTGGGAATGCCATGATAAAATAAGTAAGGGTAAAAACAAAACAAAACAAAAACAGTGATTCGTTAGCATTGTGACAATAAATCCCCAGACACAAGGGTCCCATGTTTATCCAGTCACCAAGGGTGTGGCCTTGGGCAAAAAGACTACACCTTCTGTAGCTTGAGTTTGGTTCCCAAGTTGTCATGTTTCAGGAATGAAGAATGGGATATTCAAGAAGACATCTCTCAAATGACGGGGTATTTACAGAGCGTTTAGATCTGGTTACTCATCTATCATCAAGCTGTGGCTATCCAGTGTTCTTTGGATCCTTCAGTGGTGTTGTGGAATTCGATTTTTATCATTTTGCTATTCTACTTCTGCCTCTATCTATTTAGTTTTGAGGTATCAATTGCCTGTATTATGGTCCATGTCTAAACACTGCTTTTGGTTATCAAGGGTTGAATATCAGAAAATATTTAGTTAATGATAACAAGATGTACTATAAGCTATTACTAATCAGCAATGTGCTTGAACTTTAAAATGTTTCTTAATCATCAACTTTTGAATTTCATATAAATATAGCAAGATACTTTTGAGCTGCTTTGTGTAAATGGCAGGCTGAGCTAAATAACAAAGATCATATTAATATTTTTCTTGTGTAGCCCAAAAGATTCTTATTGTTTATAATATAAAGATGGCATAAACAGATGATATTAATAAAATTGAGTCATACATCTCACTATATAGTCATATAGGTAGCATATGTAGTCAGAAATACAAAATGCAATGAAAAAGTCAAAACAGAACAAAACACGATTGTGAAGTTTGTAAGTGGTTAGCTCAAAACTGAAAAAATATGAATCCCTGCATAACGCAGGTTAACATTCAGTAGATGACAAAACAGAGGTAAAAATTCTTAGATAATTTTCTTAATTTCATATTGCAAACAAATGCCTAAAAGTTGGTGTTCTTTACTGGCAGAAACTCATTTTGGCACAAAGTTTTTCAACATAAAAATTTTTTCAGCATAAGACCGTAAATAGTATTTCAAATACTACATTTGCTATTAATTGGAAAGACAGAGTATAAATCTGTCACTTTGGAAATTATCATCACAATATAGGAATTTCTTCAAAAATACTTACCAGATATGCATTTTAGACACTCTTGTGGTTAAGACATAATAAATTTATTAGATATTTAATACATGCTTAAGTGTATATTATGTGCCAGACACTCTGAAGGGAAAAAAATTGTCAATTGCTTGGTTTTCCAACTGCCTACTGGACACCTTCACATGGAATAATTAGTTTTTTCAATAACATTCTGACTTTATTTGACATCTACAATGTATTAGAAACTGGAGACTCAAAGATGAATAGAACATGATTCTGTAGAACCAGACTATCATACTGGTGGCCACAACCAAACCGATCGTCCCATCTCTTCTAAACCTGCTCTCATTTTTATTAATTATCCTAGTCATCCAGCTGAAGCCTGAAAGTCAATCTTGATGCATCATCCCCAATAAAAAAATGTCTCTGGTTGTCCTTTGTAACTTCTGCCTCATCATGTTCTTCTCCATGCCCTTTTACAGGAATTCTCTCCCTCTCATCAGGATCTCCCAACTGGCCTCTCCAGCTTTGTTGTCTTTATCTTCCCCCTCATCCTAGAGAAGTCTTCCTTAGCACTATCCTCATCTGCTAAAGACTTTCCGTTTCTCCTTACTAACTACAGAAGAAGGCCTGAAATCTCTAGCTTGACCTCCCAAGGTCCTTGCTGATCTGGCCCCAACTTAGGTTTCCATTATTTTCTTTATAAAGAAAATACATACATACATATATATAAGAAATAATCACTTGGACTCAGGAAGGGGAACATCACACACCGGGGCCTATCATGGGGAGGGGGGAGGGGGAAGGGATTGCATTGGGAGTTATACCTGATGTAAATGACGAGTTGATGGATGCAGCAGACCAACATGGCACAAGTATGCAAGTATGCATGTAACAAACCTGCACGTTATGCACATGTACCCTACAACTTAAAGTATAATAATAATAAATAAATTTTTAAAAAAAGAAATAATATATATTTAATTGGAATTATGTTTTTAATTGACACATAAAATTTGTATACATGTATCATGTACAATATGATGTTCTGAAATAATCCAGATCTATTGTTCAGCATGGTAACTATAGTAAATAACAATGTATTGTATTTTGAAAATCACTAAGAGAGTAGATTTTAAGTGTTGTCACCACACAAAAAATGACAAATATATGGGCTAATGCAAATGTTAATTAGCTTGATTGAGCCATTCCATTATTTTCTGACTCCTCCACTTGTCCTTTCCTTTCCTTCCTCTACCTTTTTTCATTTTCTTTGTACCTGCAATGGCTTCCCTCTACTTCTACCTATTCATGAGAGGCACAAATTCTTGGCATCCTTTAAGGAGCAGCTCAAATATTGCCACTCCTAGTATATTTTGCCAGAGCCATCCAGCTAGAACCAATGATTACTTCTGCATATGTACCTCCCAACCCTATATGTAACTATCTAAGGACATGAGTCACTTTCTACTTCATATTTGGGGAGTTTTTGCATGTTTTTTCTGCACTCTACTTTTGAAGCCATTTGAAAGTTATCTGCCTGATGCATCTTTGTACCTTCCTCAAAACCTGGCCGAGTGTAGACATTCAATAAATGCTTGTTAAGTGGGTCAGTAAATGAAACAATGAATGAACAAACAAACTAAAAGTAACTAAAGACGGATGTGGTAAAATTCACTTGAATGGTATAATCATCAAGAAAGAAGAATGTACTCCATTGCTCAAGAGGTTATAATAACTAGGTATAATGGCTGACATTATGAAAGAAGTAATTTATGCTAAGTACTTGGAAAATTTTCCCAAAGGATTACTTTTGTACAGTGATAATTTCCCACTTAGTAATGAAAGAAAATTATCACTTGGATTGATACCAAAAGTTTTTCCTATTTTTTGTTGTAACTCTTTTCATTCATACTGGAAAGGACACTTGGGGACAAGTCTATCCTGTCATTTAGATGGCCTGGGTGACTTGTTGGTCTCTTATATTTCTGGATTTTCTGATTTCTTTAGCCACAGGCACTGCCAGTAGCAACTCACCATTAGTTATGAAGATTTTAACTGCAAGCAAATTAGAGAAGACAAACCAAAATTAAAGATACATGATAAATGTGGTAAAAACCCCCTCTCTTGATTTTTCACATCTACATGTCAAGACTTGCATCTCTGGTAAGGAATATATAGGCCTAAGGTTTTCTGTTTTTGTTTTTTTTTTTTTTCGTTGAAGAGACTAATTCATCTTGTGGAATGATATCTGTGAAACAACTTAAGAACTGTTGCCTGTGAGGAGGTGGGACATAGAAAACAGTTTCCACACATACATACACAAAAAGTAGAGACTGTTCAAATTCCAGCTTGGTCCTACCCGTTGGTGCTGGTCAATAAACTTGGTACCAGATATAAACAAAACATTCCATTCAACATTATGTCAACGTTCAACAAGAAGGTCATCCATCACTGTACATTAATGTTCTGAGCACCTGTAAAATCTGATGTGCATTCTTTCAGGCCATTTTTTTCAGCTTTGTGTCTGTCAGAGATACCCCCCACTATATACGTATTATTTATGTTGGGAGTAGCTTTCTAAATGTCACCCAAATGAATTAGCATCACGCTGAGCCTCAGAGTTAAGAGAGTCGCCATGTGCATTTATGTGTTTTCTCTCCCCGAATACTGACACATTTATATCCTTTCTCCGTCTGCTCTGGCTTTGGCAGAGATGCATAGTACACGCAGTTTATTTTACTATGACATGGTGACAAAATAGAACTTTATTTATGTGAAGCTGGTTAAAAATGCCCTGACCAAAAAATATGACACCAGTTAAGGAAATCTAATAAAACCTCTCGTAGAAATGGTGTAAAGTATAGAGTTTTATTTGGAACTTAATGAGGTTAGTAACTCATACTGCACCTTACTGTGTATACCAAATAACATCAGGCCAACGTGGTGGAATGTTTTTTCTAAAAAGCAGCCCAATCTCTGTTAATTTACTCAGCCATTCTTAACTCCCTAGCATTTGCTCATTCATTCATTTGTTTATTTATTTATTTTTTTGACAAAGAGAGTATTTGTCACATATCTACTTAAAATAGCTGGAGAGAGATTAGGTTCATTTTTAGATACATGGAACTTCAAACCACTTTTATCAATATTTATCAGTTCCTCCAAGAGTCTCTGCAGAATTAACTCATGAATAATGGGGATATCCATCAAAGCTGAAGGAAAAAAAACAGAACTGAAATTTAGTTTTATGAAATATTTGTGCTAAATGTTTTATCGTCTAGCAATTATGTTTCAGTATGACAAAAAGAGACACCTTCATTTACACATCATGTCATGTGGATTGGCCATGGTGATAAAAGAAGTACATACAAATAATTCAGACAAGGCCAAAATTCCTAGGCACTTCAAATTCATTTATTTATATGCATATAAATGAATACAACCAGAGCTTTTTGTCCAAATTCATATTGTTTTTCAGTGGTGCCACACTGAAAAGCTGATTGCAGATTCTAATGATGCTGTTTGTTGCCAGAGTGTATTTGGCTCTTGTCTTTGAAATGACCATCAGAGAAATGTTGTGGGTCACAAAAGAAAGCCCGCCTCATTACTTTAGAGACACAGGTTACTCTTCCATGGTCATTTTCCCCCTGCCTTCCTTTCCTCCACTTCCAATTTCTCTTTCATTCCTGGGCCTGGTGCAGCTGCTAGCAAAGATCTAGAGACTCAAGGAAGGGGCACTGCAAACCCAGGAAGACTCTAGGGAGGAAGAGTGGCCTTAATCAGCATTCACTGGGATGCCTGGGGAAAGCGTTCAGAGCTGATGCTAGGGTGAAACAGGCTGACTACAGCTGGAACCCTGAGTTCCAGTCCTGGCTTGCCCATTAAAGTGCTGTATGACCTTGGGTAAGGAAATTCACCTCTCTGGGTTTCACTGTCCTCATCTATAACATAAGTCGGTTGGGAGTAGGACAGGGTACCTCAGTTGATCCCTATAGATCCTTTCTGCTTCACAGTTCTATGACCTTACAGTCCTCTCCTCAGAGAAGCACCAAGTTAGAAAGCATCTTTCATCAACTGCAATAAAAATAACATAAAATCCCCACATTTGAGAAATCAATCACATTGCCTAAACAAAATTTGACTGATTAGGGCTTCAAATGCAGCTGCTGATGTAAAGAGTGCATTGAAACAGCAATATTTCTGATGAGAAAAAAGTGGATGCTACATGGTTTCCCTTTCAACATAACTCACTATGTCCACTTAACAATTAGCATTAGAATAGGCTTCTGACCAGGTCGTGAAAATGGTTTTATTTATACAGAACTTGTTCTTATAATGATATTAATTTATATATGGTTTTGTTTAGTGTCATTGTTCTATATATGTTTCTCTCCTGGGTAACTCTAGGCAAAACCTAGTCTTTCCAATGGAAATGATAAAATATAGTGATTAACTGGAACTTATATAACATAGGACACGGCTGGGTTCATGTTGGCAGAAAATAAAGGAAGAATATTTCAGAAATTACTTTTGAGGCTCATTTTATTTATTTATTTATTTTTGCTCAGCCATTAGGCCTTTATCATACACATGAACAGCTACTAAGGATACTTTAAGCCATTTCTAGGTGTTTGCCTAGACAACCAAACTGCCAACAAGCCTGCCACTGCCTCCATCATCCCATGATACCTAACTGCCTATGTGCCAAAGAGCACAAATAGCTAACCATACTCAACACCCTGGGCCCTCCTAAGACAGACCAGATTCACACAGAAACATGGACAACTACAGCTCCAGCAACATTCAATTCCAAGTTTTGTTCCATGTAATTGGCATTTATTTCACATTATAAAAAGTAAAGTGAGTCTGAACAAGCTGTTTAGCAAACTGTCCTTTTAAGAATCTCAAAGATTAAACTCCTTTGAAGTCATCCTGCAGGTATGTGTTTCATCATGGTTCTTTACATAATGAACACCAAGCACTAGTCAGAGACAAGCTTCCCTACATCACGGAGATATTAAAAGTTATTAACTGTTCCTTGTGGAAACTAGCCTTGTCCCCAGGTGTTGAGGCCTTACCCTGATATGGGAGACTGGCAATATCCTCCCACACAACACTGGCTCACACACGTGTGTGTACAGTTGTACATATAAGCACACGTGCACACACACACACGCACACACGCAACACAGTCAGAAGGGAGGGGGACACTGAGCAAGGCCACTTGGCTGTTAAAAACTTACATGAGGCAGCCAAAAGATGAATCAAAACAGAGTGGACAGAGCCAGACCTGCCTGAAGGGAGCCTCCAGAAACAAGACCATACTCCAAAACTGTATTCTACAACCAGCTTCCTGGAAGAGTAACACATTTCTGCAGGCCTGTTTGTTTAAGCTATCTGGTGAGACTGTGCATACTGATCTCATAAGCTCCTAGCCTTTTAGTTGCCCAGTAAATAAATGGTTCCACCATATTCAAGCATGGAAGGAGGAAAATACTGGTGTGTGCTTCTCGTGTTGCCTTCACTATCAGTTGAAAGTGTCTTATGGGAGAGTACAGAGTATGTGGCATGAATTCAAGGCTCATTTTGCTTTCAGTGGGTGTCGCTGCCATAACGGATTTGTCTCACGCTTCCATGACACACTGACACACTGTTCCCTTCTCTGCCTGCCCACAGCTCTCCTCCCTTCATCCACTCTACTAGGATCCCTATGATGCAGTGAAGCAAAGTGGGGTTGCCTGCTTTGACTGTTGGAGCCCCATCAATTTTTATCTGATCCTACTCACTCAGATCAAGACAGTCTCCTCTCTACTGTTTCTAAAAACAAACCCCAGGAAAAGTCTTTAAACATTCTAATCTCCAATAATCTCCCACTGACTGCAGGTGGAGGAGGTGCTGCTTCACCTGCTTTTACAACCTGAGAAATAAAATCTGCAAACCTGAGCATGCCCAGTCCTTGCCCACATTTTCCAGGGCCTGAGGGCTCTTAGAGAGGGTAGGCTTTTCACAAAGCCAAAGAAATGGAGAAGAAAGGGCATTGGTCTCACGTCACTAAGGGGTCTGAGACACCAAAAGGAAAAAATGAAAGGAAGAAAAGGCAACCCAGTTTTTTGCTCATTTTATTTTCGTATCTCTGAATTTCCTGAATCCAGATTCCACAATGCAGACCACAATTTCTCTGCCAGTTCCCAGTAAACAGACCAACACACGATGGCTGTTCCTGTGCTTTCTTGTAATAATATTATCAGCAACCAAAAAGTGGCTCAAACATCTATCTTCTCCTGGAATATTAAGAAAAGAGTTAAGACAGAATATTGAAATAAGGATCATTGGACTTGGAGCCAGAAGAAACAAGCTGGAGTCCTCCTTCTGCCACTTGCTGATCATATAATGTCCAGCATATAGTGATCATATAATGTCTGCCTGTTAGATCCCCCATCTGTCCAATTAGGACAAGAATACACTTCCTGCTTCTCTGTAGGACTGTTCCCCATAAAATGAGATGAGGTGGGCTTGAAACCCACAAAAGCCTACAGTGCAAAGGTCCATGGATGTACCTTTTTGTTTTTTAGTTTAGAAGGGAAAACTGGAATCTAATCATTTAGTACAAAACATGATTGTCTATTCATCTATTTTCACTGCCAGTTTATGTTTTTCCTATTTTTAGTCATAGAAATCCTCTTCCTATCCAATTATACTTTTTTTCATTAGCTTGACCTCTAAACCACACATAGACATGTGTTTGTGACTGAGAAAATTATCGGAAGTTCTTAAGATAACCATGGCAAATATCTCCGGACTGAGAAAATTTGCTTTCATAAAACTGAGAACTAGGATTTCTAAATTTGGGGTTAGTGGTGAGGGGTGGCAAGAACTGAGGGAGGTAGGTAGAGATAATACTAGATAGATGCCTATGTTTTTCAAATCATAGTAAGATTTTCAGGTAATAATTCTTTATATTTCTCAAGGATGCCTTTTTCATATAAAATTCCTATCTTATAATACAAACGCTGTGCTAACGCCATTCTCTTGCCATCCCTTTTATTTTGTAATTTATCCTCCTTGCCCCAACCTACCACCTCAGTCCTTTCCTCCCCTCCCTGCTGCCTAAAGGTGGCCTCATTGTTATTCTCTGGCCGGTACCTTTATGGCACATCCCTCTAAAGCAAGAAATGTAAGGCTGTGGCCTGTGGTTCTGTGCACAGCCGTGCTCAGCGGCACCAAGCACCGTTATAGCCAAAACAAAACAGAAAGTCCATGGGAACACCGATCTAAACAGCAGTGGTGAGGCCACTCTCCAAGTCACCCAAGGATGGTGCCACTCTCATTATATGGAACTCCTGCTTTTTGCCAATAGTCAGAAAAAGGAAACTGCACACAGTATGCACAATGACCTAACTGCTCATATGGAATTCAACAGCAGTCACGCTGTCACCACTGTAAAAAATCTAGTTATCCAACTAATCACAATCTGTTACAGTGAGTGAGGAGGTTTGAGGTACCAAGCATGGTGCCACTCTCATTATATGGAACTCTCGCTTTTCGCCAATAATCAGAAAAAGGAAAGTGCGCAAAGTATGCACAATGACCTAATTGCTCACATGGAACTCAACAGCAGTAATGCTGTCGCCACTGTGAAAGATCTAGTTCTCCAAATAATCACAATCTGTTACAATGAGCGAGGAGGTTTGAGGTGGTGGTTCTCAAACTTTCATCTACAAAATGACGTGAGTGAGCTGGCAAAAACCCACCCCTGGATACCACAATCAATTAAAAAAGCCCACCCCCAGAGCATCTGATTCTGAAAGTCTGGGGTAAAACCTAGGCATCTATAGCTTTAGCAAGCCTTCCGCACGTGTTTTTAATGAAGGACATCCAAGGCCCACGCTTTCAAAAACAGTGCTCTGAGGCTTTGCGAGAAAGTGACCACTATTATACAGGACCTGGAAGATGCTTTAAAAAGTCATGGTCCCAAGAGTGACTTGTTACTTTGGCTCCAGGCCTGGTGCTGGCTCCCTTACTGTCCTTAGCCTCAGTCTTGTCCATTCCTCTTCCCACCACCCATGCTCCATTGCTGGTGAGGGGTAGATGGCAACTGGGCTCCCCAGATGACACCCAAGACTATGGTCTATGTTGGGGAAGAGCAAGGGAAATATAGGTCTCTTTCAGAGTTATGAAACTCCTCAAGTGTCTTGCAAATGCCCTTTGCACATGAAAGTAGAAAGGCATACCCCTCCCTAACCCCGAGGAGGTAAGTATTCTCTGATTCCTAGAATCCTCCAGGAGCTAGAACAGTTGTGACAGCTATCTCCAGGACAGACACGTCCCTCCTGTCTGTATGTCTTAAAACATAATTTCCCATAAAAACAATGATAAAAGAAGAATTAGAGCCTTGGACAGACAATTAGGGGTGCCATTTCCCGGAAGTATTTCAGCTGCATTGCCACAGCCCCAGTCTGAGTTCTGCTCACCTTCTGTCTGGACAACTGCAGCGACTTCCAAGGTGGTTCTTTCCGACCACTCATCCTTTCTCTAGCCTGCTATTAAATTATTTTCCTCACATTTAAATTATTTTCATTAATATCCTTGTTTCTGTCTACTAGGTCCCATGCTATTCCTTAGCATATTATTTTTAAAATCTTTTAAAAATTAGAATATTTGAGGTTTACAACATGATGTTATGGGACACATACTAATGGTGGTAAAATAGTTACTACAGTGAAGCAGATTAACATATCTATCATCGCACAGTTGCCTTTTGTGTGTGACAAGAGCAGCTACTTCTTTAACAAAAATCTCTGATGCAATATAATTTTATGAACTTTATTCCTCATGCTGTACATTTGATCTCTAGATTTGTTCATCTTACATATCTGCTGTTTTATATACTTTGACCTGCATCTCCCCAGTCTCCTCATTTCCTCTCCCTGCCACCACGTAGCCCCACCCCGGTAGCCACTGTTCCATTCTCTATCTCTCTTTTTTATTTTTCCAATATTCAACTTATGCAATACTCTTCTGTGTCTGGCTTAGTTTGCTTAGCATAATGTCTTATAGATTCATCCATAAAAATTCTTTTTAAAAACACAATCAAACAGCATCAAATTTAAACATGTTTCTAGAGTATCTGGCAAAATAGCCAGAAAGGATAATAGTTTATGTTTTATTCAGAAAGTAATCTAGAAATTATTCCCCAGTTTGATTCAATATAATAAAATACCAGGTAACCAGTCATTTTTTCTTGCCTTTAAGGATAACAGTCTCTTTTAGGGGTTAGACATACTGAACACAATGAAAATCACTTTTAATAATTTATAATTTTACTTCTTTCCTTGACTCTAGAATTTGAGGTAGAGATACTAGGTATGTTGTTTTGACTAAGCCAGAAATTTTCTTTTTGGTAGTGGGGTAGAACTCTTTGTATGACGAGCAGTAATTTTAGTTTTTGGCAGAAAAGTTATTGTGAGACCTAAGTTGGCAGCCTTTGAGTTTTTATTTTACTATTCTACATCTTTTTGAGTCATTAAAGAGGTTGAAAGAAAGTAAAAATGTTCCAGAAATATTTTCCACTTTCCTTTGGTTACAAAATAGGATGCCCTTTCCACAAAAGCTTAGTACATATCCCCCCATAGTATATTAAAGAGGTTAAAGAAACGATAAGTGAAAAAGCCATTAAGCTTTTTCTATTTTTAAAATTTCCCCCCTTTTCCTGCTTTATTCCCCAAAGTCATGCAAAAATGCTGCTTAGATCATGTGAACAGAGAATATAAAATGGCCCTCCCCAGATTATGCTGATTCTGAACAGCATGTTAGCAAAGAAGGTATTTATGGCTGACAGAGTAATGGGAACATTTATATTTTAAAATAATAGATTGTTCTTGTAAGGACCATAATAGTGCTATTTGCCATTAGCACAAAGAGAAGCAAGACCACGCATGGGTTTTTGATCAAAACAGACAGTTCAACCAACCTACATGGCCACAGAGGTTATTCCACCTGGTATTCTGAACCCTCTTGGTGGAAGGCATGTTTTGATGCTTTGCTAGTGGAATATGGGGCCGCTACAACCTTTAACCCTATCTGCAACATGAGCTGCCAAAGATTCATGCAGAGAAGTGCATCTATCCTTACTTAGAGCCAGGCCAGGCTTGCTCCGACTTCGCAAGCCCGCTCAAGGAGTGGCGGGAGCACCCAGTGACCCCTTGTTATCCTACACAACCCAGAGGGATCATGGCTAGAACATCATTGTTTTTGTTTGTGAAGAAAGTTGCTAACTGAAGTGGAAGGATGCTCAAAGTGCTCAGTAAAGAATGGTTCTTCCTGTCTACTGAAATTGTTGCTTTCACAGTTCCACAATATTCTTCTCCATCTCTCCCTTGAAACCTTTTTTTTTTTTTTTGAAATTGTATGTTTGCTATATTTGCAAAGGCTATCTAGTGCCTTCATTTTCCAAGATTTCTTACGCACATATATAATTTCCTAGTCTGAATCCATGAAAAATCAAAATGGGTAAATATATTTTTAAATGAATATAGTTTTATTACTTTCTCATAAATACTAATTATCATGGATTCAAACCAAATACTAATAAAATGTTTCTAAGTATATGCATCCTGATTTATGAATCAATAGCATATTTGTAACTGGCATACTGATTGTAAGCCAACACAGATGAAAAGTTTGGCAAACTTTCTACCCAGAGAGTTAATAATTTTTCTCTATATTTGTGCTATTTCATTTGTTCAGCAAACCCTTTCTGTACAGACTCAACAAACTGGATCCCTCACATATGCTAACAAATTCTTAATTTAATATGGGTCTACATGACCATTCTCTGGGCCACAGCCATTGCAGAATGCCTACTTCAAGTGTTAATCTCCAGGGTGGAACAGTCAAGCTATGGAATAAGGAGAGGCTTTGTAGCAACATTAGAAACTTGGTTTGCAGCCTTTTGAACAAGTTACTTATATCCATGAGAAACAGTTTCCTCGGTTATAAAACAGGAAGAATAATCCTGGGAATAACACACTAATGTGAGTAAAGCTCTTAAAGATCCTCTTGTGAGAGTGCAGTAAAAGGACAAAGTAATGTTACTGGTACCTTGTCAACACTCAAACAATACGTTTAGGTATTAAGCAGTGACTATAAATATAAGTAGAATCAGGGCCTGCAGTATAATCACATAATCCCAGTCCGTGTACTCACCCAGAACTATAATTTAGTTACTCATTCCAAGAAGACAAATGATTCAACATGAACGCATATATTCAACTTTATTATATCAGAATTACAAACTCGCTTGTGATGGGGAGGGTAGCAATCTTCCTATATCTGTCTCACCAATTCAGACCTGACTTGTTTTATTAATTTAGTTTTTTCCCTCTATGTGGATTTTTATATAAATAGATAATAGACTTTTCTAAGTTAACTGAAGGAATGGTTCTGGTTGGACTCTGACTTTGTCTTTAAATTTTCTACTCCATGTTCAATTTTAAAGGTTTGTGGTTACTTTTAAAGAATCTGGACCCATTGTCTAACTGACATGTTAATTTCATTCTTTTTGTAAATATCTGTTAACTTACCTTCCCTTTTAGAATCCCCAGAATTGATCAAATTGAAGGCAAACTAAAAATGCTCCCTTTTGATCCTAACCTACAGAGTAGACTTATGCTTTAATCAAACAGTATCATATTTCATATCATAATCACCATGACTTTCATAAACATAATAAATATGCAATTCCACAAGTATGTCAATCTTTCACACTCCACTAAATTTAAAGTCTTGGTTTGTGTTTTTTAATAAATCTATCAATCATATCAGTGAATCTTGGTTATACTTTTTTATAAAATTAAGATTCAGATTTTTATTACTTTAAAGAATTGTCAAAAGAAACTTAAATTTCTTCATGTTTAACAAAATAGATCTCATGAGATTGTGATATTTCCAGACAATGTTATAGTTTCTAACATTCCAGTGCTTGAACAGTCTCATTTTGTTTTTGGCATATAAATACACACAAACCATATAGACATACCTTCCAAATAAGAACTATAGCATTCTTATTAATTCCTATTAGAAATAAAAGTAGAATATTCCAGAGTGAGTCCAATATTTCTTGGAGAATACTAGGCCAGAAATATTTTCTTTCCAGACTTATTCTCTACTCTCTTATCCTAATAGATTCTCATTAAGTTATGACAAAGAGATTACAAAATAAATCACAGTCCATAAGAGAGCCTTAATCATCTGAGAACAGTTTGTGAATATACTTTGGTTCGAGATAAGAGTTTCATGGTTAATTTTACATTTTAAAATAACTAAGAGAGTATAATTTGATTGCTTGCAACACAAAGAATAAATGCTTGAGGGGATGACTACCCAGTTCTCCATGATGTGATTATTGCATATTACATGCATGTACCAAAATATCTCATGTACCCCATAAATTTATACAACTACTATGTACCTACAAAATTAAAAGTTTTTAAAAATTAAGGAATTAAACTCTTAAACAAAAAAAGCTACATGGAACATAAGAAACACACAGTGGAAATTCACTAGCACTGTCCACCTGAGGTATCCCAGTCACAGCCATGACCAATAGCAAAATTTCCATTTCCAAGGTAGCCTCTCTCTTCCCTCTGCTCTTCTGATACATGTGCTATCCACAAAGAAGTAGTTCAAGAAAGTATCCCCTAAAAAGGTGTGTTGTGGGGAGTTGCCACCAACACAGTGGTCTGTTACTCCATAGCCATCCCACTAGATGGTCCCCACTAGATGATCCATAGAGAAAGGACCTCCATGCAATGTGAAGGCAAATTAGAGGAAATTATTGATGTGATCAATGGAATTGTTTAGAGTCTTTTTTATCTACTCAACTCAGACACTTCCGAGAAGAGCCCTTGTGTGTCCTGCAGTGGACTCAGCACATCCTGATCTAAAGTCCCATTTGATCAGGAAATCAGTCTCATGATCTTATCATTTCCCAAAGACCATCCTTGATTTTCTAATAGGAAATGTCACTGCTTCTTTCCCTATCTGCACACTGTACCCACACTTCCCAGGTCACTAAGTCTGCTCCTCTGTGACATTCCCATCAAATAACAACTGTTACCTGCCCTGTGCAAGAGTTTCTTGAACTCCACAGTTTAGAGAAAAGTTAGCAAATTGTGGCAGTAGAATTCTTTCTTTTATTGAAATTAAAGCATTCTAAAACAAATGTTTCTACATGGAGCCCTTCTGGCTGGGGAACTTGGGGAACCAGAGCTTTATCCCTTGAGTTCCTTCTTTCTTGACACCTCATTTAGAAGCCCCTGAAGGGATTTTACAGGGAATGGAAAACCTCTGAATTAGGCAGCAAAAGGAAACCTCCATGTGAACTTTTATTTCTCTATATAGATATATAGGCATATTTTATTTCTCTATAAAGAAATGTGTGTGTGTGTGTGTGTGTGTGTATATATATATATATATATATCCCCTTAGCTCCATTTGAATATGACAGTCAACAAAATGTACCTTCCACCACCACCAAATCTTGTATGAGAACTTGATTTTTCCTCCATTTGAATAGTGAATTAATTTTATAATGAAATCACAAGATTTATGGGTAGTAGGTCTACAAACATCACTACTAAACTGAAAATCAACAGTATTTCTGTCTTTCATGATGCCACAGACCTGATCCTTTAGAAGTGGGGAGAAACAGAATTTCCTCTCCTTCATATCTGTGGTTCTCCCACATTCCCACAAGTGAGTACTTTCTTCTCTGGTCTTTAGCTGATATCCCCTACTTATATGATAAGCCTCAGGAGGCCAGGGATCTTGCCTGTGTTAGTCATCTCTACCAAACACCAACAGACTCTACTAACCATACATGAGCACTTAGCAACCAGTGCTTTGTGGGGTCAATAGAGAAGAACTTTATTAGAAGTATGTATAGTCATTTGATCTGAAAATGCTGAGCTTTTGTGCACCTGTTAATTATGAACAACTTTTCCCCACACACAAATTAAGGGCTTGCTAAGCAGATGATGCTTGGTACTAAGCAAGCAACTCAGCCTTGCTCCTTAAAGGTGCCTCACACTATTAGCCTTGTATCTCTATGCCTGTGAAAAGCATATAGTAACAAGCTTCTACTTTCCTAAGGATATACAAATCAAATGTCAACTGAATCCAACAATAACGAATGTGCACTGGGTAGTGGGTACAGGAGGTACAATGATGAAGATTGACAGCCACTATCCCTGCCTGTGTGGAGACTGCAGCTGAGGCAGGGAGGATGGACATTGCACATGGTGCCACATGCACGTGTGTGTGTGTGTGTGTGTGTGTCTGTGTGCATGCGTGCGGGTGCAATACAATCCTCAATAATGCAGAATGTGAAAAAGATATCCATCAAATGGTCACCCAAACGAGTGCCACAAAGGAAGGACACTGTCCTATAAGCACCTCAACTTAAGAGCTCTAACCTAAGCAAGAAGGTTGGGTTACAGGCTGAGACTAGAAAGAGAGCAGCAGTTAAGAAGGCAAAGCAAGCAGGGAAGAGCACGCTTAGTGGAGGGAAAAACATGTACAAAAGTGCTAGTAGAAGAGAGCTTGGCATATACCAGGAGCTGAGAGAGGGCCAGCGAGGAATAGTTTCTTAACGTGAGGTAAAGTGAAAACGTTTCTGAAGGCAAAAAAGATCAAGCAAACTCTAAAGCCACTCCTGTTATTGGTCCACATGCAACCTGATTCTTTTCCCTCACAGCTTCTTCCCCTGGAACGACAGCATAGCTAAGCCCCTCTACTGAGAGTGGGAGGTCCTGCTGATTGACAAGCAGTCACTAGTGAGTCACAGTCAGTCATTCCTGACAAGCCCGGCTTATTATTAAATGTAGTGGAGCAGTGAATTCAATGGTTAGAAACGGAATGGAGAGAGCCTGAGAAAGGCAGTGGGGCAGCCTAGAGGAAAGCCACCTCCATGGAACAGGAAGTCTTTTCTCTTTTCAGAGCATCATCCATCATGCCGGGGAAACGGCAGGAACGTAACCTACTACTTCTTAATAGGCTTCTGCACAGAGAGTGGCTTTGAAGCAGCAGCTGCCCACAGTAAATTTCACTGACCCTTAGAGCCTTTCTCCACGTTTTCCAACTGTTTTGTCTCCTGAGCTGCAGCTCAGCGTTGGGTCCAAGTTACAGCACCTGACTAAACTAAGGAGCCTCCCCGGTATGAGAATAGAAAGCGTTCAGCGATGTTGTCTTTTCTGTGCTACCCCAACAGTGAGACATGATGCCATTCCATCTGGCCATAAAGTGTATTCTTTCCCAGGGAGAAGAGGCTCAGCAAGGGACTTTTATTTTAAGGTCTGGTATTTTACTGTACACATATCAAAGAAAATACTGTGAAATACAGTACAATCCCAAGATAATGCAGCCAAGGGGTGAACTCTTCTCAATAAAGCAGATTTAATAAGTCTAATAAGATCAAAGGCCTTTTGAGTTCACTCAGGCTTTAATTTTTTTAATTATGAAGTTGCACAGATACAAAAATCCAAGGATGATGTCAGAAATAAGTACTTTGGAAATTAAGAAAATATATCTGAAAATTCAGCTTTTTCCTCTTCTGAATAATTTTCATAACAATCTCAATTTGAGGAAATATAATTCTTATGTATAAAACAGACACAAATTAATGAAATAAATAAATATGTCGTCTTTGATGCCCACCAAAGTTGATGTTCCAGACCCCCTATTAATAGAGCTTGTGTGCTGAGCTGCTTTTCCAAGAGCGGGAACAGATGTGCTTAGCTCTTAGATCCTGTCTTCGAGCCTGGTCCTCCCATGGACTGTGGAAGACCTTCATGAAATGAGGGGCTGTGATTACAGGCCACAGTAAATCTACCTGACACATGAAGGCCTGAAATCACCCTCTGACTTTCGCTGTCGACTCAGCTGAGTATTAGGGCCCAAGGAACTCCTAGAAATTTGCTTTTCAAAAAACAATTTTTTTTTTTTTTTTAGAGACAGGGTCTTACCCTGTGGCCCAGGCTGGAGTGCAATGGCACAATCATAGAGCGCTATAACTTCCAACTTCTAGGCTTAAATGATCCTACCGCCTCAGCCTCCTTGGGAGCTAGGATGACAGGCATGCACCACCACACCTGGCTAAATTTTTTAAAAAATTTTATGGAGATGGGGTCTCGCTATGTTATCTATGCTGGTCCCAAATTCTTGTGCTCAGCTTCCCAAAGTGTTGGGATTAAAGGCGTGAGCCACTGCACCCAGCCAGACACTTACTTTTATACTTCAATTCTTCCAGCCCAAGCAGGGGATTGAGGCAGATGCAAGCAGGAGGGTTCTGGTGGCACAGGTTTTGAGTCCTGCTCCCCCAGGTGAAATGCTTCTCAGGTGCCTTAGAGCCTCAGGACAGGGGAAAACCAGAAAGGGAAGCAAGGTTCCAGATTCCATTGTCTCTGACTATCTTAAACAAAGACCCAAATAAACTCCTATAAAGTTGTTACAATTGAGCATTTTCTTAACGAAACCATCTCCTTTGGATTATATTCACTTTCCTTAAACACGAAAGTCTCAGAAGAAAAAAACAAACAATGTATCAGTGATTTTTTAATTATGAAGAGAAAATTTAAAAATATAGCTAGCTATCAGTTAGGATTGTGATCACTGCCATAATAGCGATTATCTGTGACCATCAGTTGAACAAAGATCATAGGCTGGGCACTTTTCATCCCTTCTCTCCTTGAGGTCTAGAACCCTGTGGTTGTCTGGGATGATATACTCAGAATAGGTGCTCAAGAAACACTTGCTGATGGAATCATGAATGAATAGATGCGCCTAAGAGCAAAATTCACTAACATACATGAAAGTTACTGAGTCAGGGTCATGCCATGCATGTATATACCTTTAGGCCAACTTCAAAGTAAAGGAAATACCCAATTAATTTTATATTTTAATTACTAGTATAATAAACTCAACTAATTATGAACTAATACGAACCAATAACTAGAGGGAATTAAGTCAATAATTACCAGCAACGATGAAAGAATGGCATTACTAATTACCTCTCTATCTTCATGGGCTGGGTCAAAAGTAAAACAACAAGTCAGGTTAGGGTGAAGAAAAATCCAGCTGAACACTGATCCCGAGCACTAGCATTAAGTTCTAAGATTCAAGACTGTTCCCATTCCATGCCTGCATAGCTCGAGCCATGTGAAATTGCTGTTTGTGTTAAAATACTCAAACATCTTCAGTTTTATATGGCTCAATCTAATATTTTCATGTAGGTGTCCTTCTCCTGAACTACAAGTAAATGTAAGAAATTACTACAGGTTAGGAATATTGCTAATATTTCATTCTTTGAAGAGCTCTTAGAAATTTTGTTGAAATTTCTAGCCTCTTTACATTTATAGAGTCTATATTTATATATTCATTTGTACAAAATATTCACACCTTGAATATACTGAATCAATCCCTGCCCATAGGGACTCAAAGACTTCTTAGCAGAGGAGATAAATAAGCAAATAAAGCTCTTCAAAATGTTTACAGTTCAGGTAAATATGCGAGGTCATTAGGTGAGGCAAACTGAAATGAACTTTCCGAGTTCCTTCAGTATTTGTGATACAGGAGTTAAAACGAAATTATTTAGGCAGATACTGAGTGATAAGGAAGTCCTTGGCAAGGTTTTCTTTTTAATGAAAAGCAGCCTGCACATAATTTTCTTTTCTGACAAAGAGCAGCCTGTAGAATCGAGCTGCAGACATAGACAAACAAGCTAGAAGCTTGCACAGGTGAATGCCAGCAGTTGTGCCAATAGGAAAAAGCTACCTGGAAACAGGCATGTTCAAACTGGCAGCTCCATCTTCTCTTCTCTTTGCCAGCCATGTGTACAGGAAGGAGCAGACAAGATGGCGCTGGCTAAGTAGAAAGCCCATTTGCATAATAAGATAAGGGTGGGGTAACCAGCCTTCCCTGTGTCCTGTGTAAATATCACACCTGGTCAAACCAATCTGTGGGCCCTGCATAAATCAGACACCACCTCCTCAAGCCTCCCTATAAAATCTGCTATGGTCCGCTGCTCCCTTTCGGGCACTTCTCTCTCAAAAAGGAGAGAGAGAGCGAGCTGCTCTCCTCTCTCCTTTCTTCTGCCTATTAAACTTTCCACTCCTTAACCCACCCACATGTGTCCATGTCCTTAATCTTCTTGGTGCCAGACACGAACCCCGGGTATTTACCCCAGACAATGACACCGCTTCATTTGCCCATTAATGTAGAGCAGTAATAGGCTTCTGAGAGATTATTTCCTACTTTTTTCCTCAAAGTACAAGTACTAGTTGGGAAAGGCAAGTCCTGAGTCTTGAACTATTATAGTAAAAGTAAAGAAATACTGGCTGTAAATATTGTGTTAAGAAGAGGACACAAATAATATTGGAGATTACTTTTTAATTGTGTGTATATATACACACACATATATACAGTTATGTGCTACATAAGGACGTTTTGGTCAATGGCAGATTATATGTATGATAGTGACCCCATAAGATTATAACATATTTTTATTGTACCATTTCTAGGTTTAGATATGTTTTGGATACATGCATATGTACCATTGTGTTATAGTTGCCTACAGCATTCAATGCAGTAACATGCTGTACAGGTTCGTAGCCTAGCAGCATTAGGTTATAGCATTATAGTCTAGGTGTGTAGTAAACTATCCCATCTAGGTGTGTGTAAGTACACTCTATGATGTGTGCATAAGGACAAAAGCACCTAACGAAGCACTTCTCAGAATATATTCCCATCATTAAGTGATGCATGACTATATTTCAATACATGCATATTTACCAAGCATCAAGGATGTATAAATATGCTGGATACTAAGGAAAATATAATAATAATTAAGGCCGTGATCATCACTTCCATAGATCTTAAATTCTAGGCACAAAAAGGGAAGTAAGTGTAACAAACTTCAGGGAGAGGCAAAGGTTAATAGGCCAGAAAAGAAAATCAAGCAAAGTGAACACTGGCCAGCAGGTTTAGGGGGAAAGGCAGCAGAATCAATGATGGCCTTATGGAGAAATGGTATCTGAGCAGGCCATGACCAGTACCCTGGCAGGTAGTAATTGGCAAGGGAGGTTTAGAGAATTCAAAGCAAAGGAACATGAGAAAGTGCAATAGAGACCATAAAGGTAAAGCAAGATCAGAGAAATCCAAAAGCCTGCAGTATATGGGGTATAGAGAGTGGCGTGGAGGGAATAATAGAAGAATAAATTAGAGCTAGAATGTGGAATTTTTTTGTTTGTTTGGGTTTTTTGTTTGTTTATTTTTTGAGGCAAAGACAAGGTCTCTCTCTGTTACCCAGGTTGGAGTATACTGGCACAATCATGGCTTACTGTAGCCTCAAACTCCTGGGCTCAAGTGATCCTCCCATCTTAGCATCCCAAGTAGCTGGGACTACAGGAACATACCACTATGCCTGGCTAATTTTTACTTTATTTTATTTTATTTTATTTATTTTATTTTAGTAGAAATAGGGTCTTGCTATGTTTTCCAGGCTTGTAAGATCTTCATCATGAAAGAAAGAGTCAAATTTATTCAGTAGACTGTAGAGAGACACTAAAGGATTTAGGGCAGAAATAAACAACTGTTAGAGCCACATTTTAGAAAAACCTGGCAGTGTATGTAAGACAGATTGGAATGGCAGGAAGCAGGGAAGCTGGAGGTGGCAACTGTAGTAGGGGGATAGCAATGGTGGGGAGACAAGTGATACAGGAACAGAGGAGGAGAAAAGGGGCAAACAACTGTAGTGACGTGAACACGGAACTGAGCAAAGGCACGTGAGAAACATAGCGGAGGCTGCCTCTGTGGGGTGTGGTGGCCAGTTACATATGGAGCAAGGAGAAGCCCTAAGGTAAAGAAAACAGAAAAGTTGCAGCTAGGATGACTGGCTGGTTCCATTACCAGAAAGAGAGACGTGATGAATTTATTGCATTAGAGGGACACCGATGGAAAGGTGTTCAGCAGGGAATGAAGAAGACAGATTTGAGCTCAGGAAAGAGGCTGGGGCCTATTTTGGAGTCAATCTCTTGGAGTTGAAAAGCAAACACTTTACAGATTTAGAAAACATTATATAAGAGAAAACGTTTTTCACTAGGACAATTAAAGTACAACAAATTCTCATATGTGGTTAACTCAATCCAATTAGGTTATAAAATGAGTTTTAAAGATCTAAGGACTAAAAGGGAATGCAGAAATGAACTGAAAGCTCACAGAAAAAGGGGGGAATAAAACAGCAAGATAATTCATTTAAAGGATGAAGACTGGGAGCCTAACTGAGACAGAATGAGAAGTAAGTGGGGCAAATTCAATTTTCAAATAAAAAAAATGTGCAAGGACAAAGTCAAATGTGTTGCTATATTAAGAAGGAAGTCAGCTAAGAATGGCTAAGACTCTGTTTAGGACAGCTCTATTTATTTTAGTGACTAAGGCTACATATTAGAGGGAAAAAAAGAGCAACATTTTAATAAAAGGATTTGACAAACTCCAAAAGAATTGAGTAGAAGTGAAATAAAAGGACACTGGGATGGGCTCACCAGAAATATTTGTTTGAAAGATGGAAGGAGATTTGTTTTTCCAGTGTTACATAAACTAATCACCAGTATTTAAAGTTTACTGACTCTCAGTAATCCCAACTTCTAGAATGACTTAGATGTTAACAGACGTGCTCCAGCATTGTTTCCACACAAAGTCAGTGACTGCCTTTTCTTGTTAGAAATATGACTCACGCTTTCTCTTAAATATCCTCTCTACTCCTTCGTTTCTATTTGCTGATGTAATTCTGAAAGGGTGGTGTGTACAAATACATTCCTTTTGGCAACTCCTCTACATTCAAGAACTTGCCATAAGAAACAGTAGGCACATGTATTATATCTTTTTTTCCTAATCACTTTAGGTAGCTGCCAAATATTCTGAAAACTCATATTTTCTGAGGTGCCAAATACTCTGCTATGAAACTTACTTGCCCTAGAAAATTGGGCCATTTCGAAACCCAATTTGGCAAGAATATAAACAGACATCAGTAGTTGCATGAAATTCAAATGAAATAGACATTCTGCACCTTGGGCATCTTTGATAATTACTATATTATGTTAAAGTTACAAGTATGAACCTGGAAATTTTTGAGCCAAAAAGCTATAATATATATATCAAGTAAAACACAAGAAAACAAAAAGTTCAAGAACACTATCTGAGTTTAGTTTTCTAGGAATATAAAAAATTCATGCAACACTTGAATATATAAAACAAGAAACCAAGTGGTACAATAAAAGGCAATATACTTGGACCTCGGATGACAAAGAAGAGATGGTAACAGTGCCTGACATTTCAGCTAGGAAATGCTCAAGCTGGGTCCTCTGACTCCTTGACCTATGAATGATGTGATGGTAATGATGATGGTGATGAACAAGATGATGACGATTGCCATTTTTAAAGTACTCACTAGGCACACATTATCTCATTTAATCCTCACAACAATCACATGAGGAAACTATTATTCTCATTTCACAGATAAAGAATGAAGCTTCCTGGAACTCTTGATTGACAGGATATATAAGACTAAGCAGAAGAAGTAAAGACATATATAAAGAACTTAACTGATGATGTCAAAGAAGAAACACCTACAGAAGGAAGATGCTAGAGGGTGTGGAAGCACAGAGGATGACCAAAGGTTATATATAATGAAACAGTCATTGATGAGCATTTGAGCTGGTTTCACCAGGATCTCACAAATCACCACTACAGAACTTACTCATGTAACCAAATACCTCCTGTACCCCGATAACTTATAGAAAAATAAAATAATAATTATTAAAACAGTCACTGGAATTCAACATAAACCAAGAAAACCACTTCGTCTAGAAAATAACACTGAAATGGAAATTTCATTTGCATATTTGCACTGTTTGTAAAGATAACAGTTGTTTCAATGAGTACAAATCTTACAGAATACATACATTAAAGTTTTACAAATCCAACTGTTAAAATGTAATTTTAAGATGGTCTTGTTTGGCTGAGGAAACACCTAGAAAAAGGTCGGTGGTTCAGCTATTTCTGAGATAATCTTGTATAGTCCATCACACACACATAGCCAGTGTCTACTTCCTGAGGTGAGGCAGGTTACTGTCTCCTCCTTGGCAACTTTAATGGTGATCCCAACAAGTAACAAATGGGAGAAACCTGAGGACCACAGTTGACATCAGTGAGGTGATGGAGCGACAGTCACAGGAGGAGGAATCAAAGTTTAAGACACCCTGCAGAAGTAGAGTCACAGGAAGAAACAAACTAAAAAATGAGCACTGCAGAGAAAACATCTGTAAGCAATGCTACTGTTGCGGCAGGCCAACTCTCAGGCAGTCCCTTGCCAGGCAGTGTCAGTGTAAACCAACACCTCAGACATGGGAATTTTTGCTTCAGATCAAAAGGACAGCAGCAATGCCATCTGCTGTTTGCTTGGAAAAATGGTAAGAGCAGATGTTTCCATGTGCTGACCTGCCATCCCTTGACTAAGAGGCCACTTGAAAAATAATCATGAAATCGCACAGAAGAAACATCTGCACAGTGTACAGCAGACCACCAATCATGCAGCATAGGAGAGAAGGAACCTGTAGCCTACCCATGAAATAATGATAGGCAGGTCCCCAACGAGTAGTGGGGGCCCCTCATGTACACATGTTATATGAGAACAAATAAGGCAAGATCAGTACTAGGCAAGGGGCAGTCAGAACGTTGTCTGTGGACCTGAGTAATTTCAGTGGACAAACCCTAACTTCTTTCAAATATCTTCAAAGGCTCAGAGCTTCACATTTACTTCTCAGACTTCTCTCTGTTGTTGCCTATGATATAATTTGATTTTGTTTAGCCTACATTTTAGGCATCACTGAAATTAAATGATTAGCAGTTCCTTAAGAACAAGCCATGGCCTGTAGATGAAAAAACAAAACAAAACAATTGCAAAGTGCCTGTGCAATGTGAGTTCAGGACATGGTGAGAGGATTTGTGTCTCACCTCTCTTACTACCAGGAGCTCCAAGAGCACCTCACCCCTGCGGCAAGGTTGATGCAAGCCAGAGCTCATGGAAACTGCTGAGTCACTTGCCAACCACTGGCTGGGACAGCAGAAGCTCGACCTGAGAAGGAACCAAGTATCATTTAGGATTTGCACCTCAAGCATGCTCCTCTTGCTTTGTGGCCACACCTGCCACCCTATCCAAGTTTATCTTCTTGCTTTGAGAGCCTTGCTTGAAAAGTGCTAGTCATCTTGTCTTGCCACTTGGCTGGACACAAGTCCTTGGACCCCATTTCCCAGCAGCTAACCATCAGTTCATCCACTCAAGTAATTTTCTCAGCCCAAACACAGGTGTACTCAGGAGCAAATGTTATTGAGGAAGTGCAGAATTTTTCAAAACCGTAAGTTTTCCCTCTGTGGACATGCAGAACAAAACATTCACATGCCCTGTATTTCCTCTTAAACATGTTACATTTTTCTACTGAGGAGTTTGCTTTCAAGGCACTAATTTTTTTCTAACTTGATTCAATTATTTGTTCCATCCTCTTTAATTTATTTTTCTGATCTGGGGATCTATTGCCTAATCTAACCTCAATAGTTTTGGTTTTGTAATTATCGGGGGAAGGAGAGAGATTTGACTCATTTTTCTATGAATACTTCCTTCCCCTTCCTGCTGTGAAGGAAGCTTATTGCATTGACCAGAGAGGAGGACTCTGTCTTATATTCTTTGCTTAGCAGACCCGCCTGTACATAGTAAATGCTTGTGTTTGAATAAATTAAAAAGGAATTTCAGGAGAGGTCTGATTGAAAATGTCTGCTATAACATAAAACCACTAGAAATAATACAGAATCTCTCTAAAAACGAAACACCAATGCTGGTGGAGGCCTAGCTCTGGAATCACTGCCATGGCCTCCTACCAAACTCTTGGGGAAGCAGAATGGTTGGTTATACTTCTCTGTTACAGCAGGACAGCCTCAGGAGGAAGATGTCACCACATCATAATTTTCTATATGTTCTAATGCAAGTGGGGTCTTGTAATAAAGTGTGTTTTCTTTGATCCTAGCAATTATATAACAGTATATGATACTATTATTTATATCACACATTACTGTCAAAAAGTTATAGAAAGAACTAATGCATTACTTAATTTTCAAAGCTGAAAAAGATTTTATATCCTTCAAAGTTGTGTTCTTACTAGGACAAACACATATCATCAGCACTCTCTTTGCAGGTGGAACTTTACGAATTCCTCTTTGGGATATATGCTCAGAGATTTTTCTTTCTCTCTTTTTTTCACACACTACCCAGTGATTACAAAACTTTTGTTCAAAAAATTAATTCGAACTTTTTAAATACTGAACTGTCATTTGGAGGCAACCACTGACAATAACATGATCAGGCTGGATACCACTTGGATAAAATCAAGATGTGATTATAAAGTGCTATTAATATATAAGTGATTAGTGATTTTCTTCTGTGACTCAAACTGGCTCTAAGGTATAACAATATTCTGAGAAGTGGCAGAACTTCTACAATAATTCTAAGACAGCAATTTTGACGGATAATTCTTATCTATATACAGGCATACTTTGGAGATATGATGGGTTTGGTTCTAGACTACTACAATAAAGCGATTACTACAATCAGGTGAGTCACATGAATTTGTTGGTTTCCTGGTGCACATAAAAGTTATGTTTACACTATACTATAGTCTATTAAATGTGTGGTAGTATCATGTCTAAAAAATGATATGCATATCTCAATTAAAAATATTTTATTGCTAATAAATGCTAACAAAGTAGGTACATGTTGCTAGGAAAATGGCACTGATAGACATGCTGGACACAGGGCTAACACAAATCTTCAATTTGTTAAAAACTCAGTATCTGCAAAGCATGGCAAAGCAAAGTGCAATAAAACAAGGTATGCCTGTACTTAATTCTATTTTATGATGATACTCCTGCCTCAAAATAGAGTATAAAATCTAATATAATGTAAAACTTTACAATAATTTAATACTCACATAGTTTTAGTATGTTCTAAAATACTACAATGACTTAACTTGGAGGATTTTGTTTTGCATATTGTATACCATTTAGAGTTGGTTACTCTCGAAGTTAATGCCCTTTGAAGAGTCAGATGATCTCAGCACGTAAGCCATTCATTGACTCCAAATCAGGCACATGGCTAGGAGCACTAATATCAAGCCAATGTTCTAAGTTTTCAAAAAAAATGTACTGAGCTGGCAACATAGCAAGACCCTGTCTCTATTAAAAATACAAAAATTATCCAGACATGCTGCCATGTGCCTGCAATCCCAGCTACTCAGGAGGCTGAGGTGGGAGGATCACCTGGGCCTGGAAGGTTGAGGCCACAGTGAGCCGATATGGCACCACTGCACTCCAGCCTGGAAGACAGAGCGAGACCCTGTCTCAAAAAAAACCAGTTTACTGTAAGACAAAAGTATGCTTTCACAGGTTAGACAGCACGATGCTGTTCCTTGTCAAACCTAAGAATTTTCCTAAGAATTTGAGGTACTCAAAGTAGAAAATGGGGTCTTTGCCCTGATAGCTTATATTCCTATATTGAAAAACAAGTCAGTCAAAAAACAGTGAAAAAATTAATACAGAAGACTGTGAGATAATCAAAATAACCAACTTAGGTAGTAATTTTTTTTTTTTTTTTTTTTTTTTTGAGATGAAGTCTCGCTCTGTCGCCCAGGCTGGAGTGCAGTGGCGTGACAGCAGCTCACTGCAGCCTCCGCCTCCTGGGTTCAAGCAACTCTTGTCAGCCTCCCAAGTAACTGAGACTACAGGTGTGCGCTGCCACACCCGGCTAATTTTTGTATTTTTAGTAGAGACGGGGTTTCACCATATTGGCCAGGCTGGTCTCGAACTACGGAACTTCAGTGATCCACATGTCTTGGCCTCTCAAAGCACTGGGATTACAGGTGCAAGCCACCATGCCCTGCCAAAGGTAGTATTTTTTAAACTTTGCTTACATTGTCTAAATATAAACAACTTTTTAATTGGTTACATAAATGGCAGATCATGAAGAAAAATCCAGACCCTGAAAACCCAACTTTAAAAAATCTGTGTGTAAATTAAGCATGGTGCTTTCATCTTTGTTTCTGACTTTCTAAAGAAGGAGAAGTACCCTCTGCAGGGCAAAGGATCTGCAGAACTACATAATCCAGCAATTTGTAAGACCACAGAGACTCAAGTTAAATAAAACATATTTCTTAACCCACTGCCCACATAAAATCCTGAAGGGCAGGGACAGTGTATCCTCTGAATATATTCTCAGACCTAGTCCACGGCTTCAATAATAGTAGTAGTCACCTATAGGGAAGACTTAAGGTCACTGACATTTTTTTTTATGGCTTGTAGGATGAGCGCATCATTGAAGAACGACATTGTTATTTATCCTCTGTTTACTTACTAAAGTACAGGCTTGGTGTACACAATGACAATTTAAAAATTGTTGATGGGCATCTCTTTGTATGTAACCCGACCTTTCTCTCTGGCTGCCCTTAACACTTTTTCCTTCATTTCAACTTTGGTGAATCTGACAATTATGTGTCATGCAGTTGCTCTTCTCGAGGAGTATCTTTGTAGTGTTCTATGTATTTCCTGAATTTGAATGTTGGCCTGCCTTGCTAGGTTGGGGAAGTTCTCCTAGATAATATTTTGAAGAGTGTTTTCCAACTTGGTTCCATTCTCCCTGTCACTTCAGGTATACCAATCAGACATAGATTTGGTCTTTTCACCTAGTCCCATATTTCTTGGAGGCTTTATTTCTTTTTACTCTTTTTTCTCTAAACTTCTCTTCTTGATTCATTTCATTCATTTGATCTTCAATCACTGATACCCTTTCTTCCACTTGATTGAATTGGCTACTGAAGCTTGTGCATGTGTCACAAATTTCTCATGCCATGGTTTTCAGCTCCATCAGGTCATTTAAGGTCTTCTCTATGCTATTTATTCTAGTTAGCCATTCGTCTAATCTTTTTTCAAGGTTTTTAGCTTCTTTGCGATGGGTTCAAACATCCTCCTTTAGCTCAGAGAAGTTTGTTATTATCGATCGTCTGAGGCCTTCTTCTCTCAACTCATCAAAGTCATTCTCCGTCCAGCTTTGTTCCATTGCTGGTGAGGAGCTGTGTTCCTTTGGAGGAGAAGTGGAGCTCTGATTTAAGAAAACCTAGGCAACGCCATTCTGGACATAGGCATGTGCAAGGACTTCATGACTAAAACACCAAAAGCAATGACAACAAAAGCCAAAATTGACAAATGGGATCCAATTAAACTAAAGAGCTGCTGCACAGCAAAAGAAACTACCTTCACAGTGAACAGGCAACCTACAGAATGGGAGAAAATTTTTACAATCTACCCATCTGACAAAGGGCTAATATCCAGAATCTACAAAGAACTTAAACAAATTTACAAGAAAAAAATCAAACAACCTCATCAAAAAGTGGGTGAACAGACACTTCTCAAAAGAAGACATTTAGGCAGCCAACAGACACATGAAAAAATGCTCATTATCACGGGCCATCAGAGAAATGCAAATCAAAAACACAATGAGATACCATCTCACACTAGTTAGAATGGTGATCACTAAAAAATCAGGAAACAACAGGTGCTGGAGAGGATGTGGAGAAATAGGAACACTTTTACACTGCTGGTGGGACTGTAAACTAGTTCAACCATTGTGGAAGACAGTGTGGTGATTCCTCAAGGATCTAGAACTAGAAATACCATTTGACCCAGCTGTCCCATGACTGGGTATATACCCAAAGGTTTATAAATCATGCTGTTATAAAGACACATGCACACATATGTTTATTGTGGCACTATTCACAATAGCAAAGACGTGGAACCAACCCAAATGTCCGTCAGTGACAGACTGGATTAAGAAAATGTGGCACATATACACCATGGAATACTATGCAGCCATAAAAAAGGATGAGCTCATGTCCTTTGTAGGGACATGGATGAAGCTGGAAACCATCATTCTGAGCAAACTATCGCAAGGACAGAAAACCAAACACCGCATGTTCTCACTCACAGGTGGGAATTGAACAATGAGAACACTTGGACACAGGGTGGGGAACATCACACACCAGGGCCTGTCATGGGGTGGGGGAGGAGGGAAGGATAGCATTAGGAGGTATACCTAATGTAAATGATGAGTTAATGGGTGCAGCAAACCAACACGGCAATGTATATATATGTAACAAACCTGCACATTGTGCACATGTACCCTATTTTTATAATAATAAAAATAAAATAAAATAAAATAAAAAATAAAAATAAATAAATTTTTGTATAGATAAAGATTCTAATAAATAAAGAATTATTTGATCCATTCAATACCTAACAGGCGATTTGATGTATTTACTGATTTTAATACTCACAATTATACTGAAGTGAATGATTGTTTTGGTGTCATGCACACAACACACTTAAGTTTTCTATTAGCAATGCCTATGATTTTGTGTCCTTTAAGGTATGACTATAGTGATCCCATATAGTCAAATATCTGGGAAGTTCTTGCATAACATGGAGAATCTCTATTACTGTCAACATGATGTGATCTCATTATTTACAGGTAAAAGTTCAGCACCAAATTATAGAACAGATTTCAGAATATCATCAAACTATAGAACAGATTTTAAACTCATTTTTATGCTACGAGGAAGTTATTTCAAAATATTCCATCACAAAAAGTGCGGCTCATTGAGAATCCAAATTATTCATTGTGTATTATGAGTAACACTCTTAATGTGAACATTCCTTAATGAGTAAACCTGCAGTGTACAAAAATAGTAAAATATTATTCACATATCACCACATAGTAATTTCCTTTTCATCCTGTTGGGGCTTGCACACATGGAACAAAGAACAAAATTTTAAAAATAAGCACAGGGCCATCTAAGAAGTAGAATTTTTAACATGAAAGGTTTTGGTATTTATTAAGTGGACTAATTTTTTTTTAATTGGCTGTACCGGGTGCAGTAATCCCACCACTTTGGGAGGCCAAGGCAGATGGATTGCTTTAGCTCAGGAGTTCAAGACCAGCCTGACAAACATGGCGAAACCCTGTCTCTATCAAAAATACAAAAATTAGCTGGGCGTGGTGGCACACTCCTGTAGTCCCAGCTACTCCGGGGGTGAGGTGTGAGGATTGCTTGAGCCTGGGAGCCAGAGATTGCAGTGAGCCAAAATGGCACCAATGCACTCCAGCCTGGGCCATAGAGCAAGACTCCATCTCAACAAAAAACAACAACAAAACAAAACAAAACAAAAGACTAATGCAGATATATCTTACTAAATAATATTCCTCTTCAAGTGTGTTTGAAGAGGAACATACTTGTTTGTCCTACTTTACTTTCCTGAGCCTAAATTAAAGATTAAAAATAATTACCTTTGAGTTTTTTCAAAATAAACCAAAGGAATGGCTAATAATCATAAAATATGATTGAATAATGCTACAAAATTAACAGTTGACTTTTCATTTGCTATTAAATATCTCTAGACATTAATCCTATAAAGTTTTTAAAAAGAAAAGTTATTTTTCTCTTCACTTGACATTAAAGAGTCTTGAATACAAAACTCTGAAACATGATATAAAGATGTTCTAGATAGCATACACTTATGAAGTTCACTTTCAATGAGCAGTCCATATTCCTGGGTTCACTCTCATAGCATTGCTTCTTTCTTTCACTTACTTTTATTTTAAAATTAGATATGGGAGGAAGGAACCATAGTCTTGCTGTTATGCTTCTGATTCATTTATTTCACAAATATATTTGGGTACCTACTATATGCCAGACATTAGTGTAGGTGCTAATACATAGCAGTAAACAAAACAGCCAAAAACTTCCCCTCAGAAGCATACATTACCTCTACCTTTCTTAGCCCAATATTTACAGTACACTATTATGAAAAAGTAAAGAAAGAAACAAAAAATACGTGCAAAAAAGAGAATGCTTACACAACGCTGGTGAGAATGTAAATTAGTTCAACCCCTGTAGAAAACTGTATGGAGATTTCTCAAAGTACTAAAACAGAACTACCTTTTGATCTAGCAATCCCATGACTTGGTATCTACCCAAAGGAAAAGAAATAATTTCACCACAAATCACCTGCAGTCAAATGTTTATTGCACCACTATTCACAACACCAAAGTCATGGAATCAACCTGTGTCCATCAATGGTTAAGTTGATAAAGAAAATGTGTGGTATATATACATAACGGAATACTAGGCAGCCCTAAATAAGAATGGAATCATACCCTTTGCAGCAACACGGATGGAGCTGGAAGCCATTATCCTATGTGAAATAACTCTGAAATGGAAAATCAATTACTACACACTCTCACTTATAAGTGAGAACTAAACAAGTGGTACACATGGATATAAAGACGGAAGTAATAGACACTGGGAACTCCAAAAGGGTGGAGGGAATGAGGTTGAAAAGTTACCTATTGGGTATAATATTCACTATTTGGGTAATAGGTTCACTAAAAGCCCAAAGCTCACCATTATGCAATATATCCATGTAATAAACCTGCATAAGTATCTCCCTGCATCTAAAGTAAAATAAAATAACAACAATAACAGTAACAATGACAACAAAATCCTAGAATAGTGGCAATTGGATTCTGGATTATCTATTACCTCTCCTGTTATTTGCCCCAATAAGGCTATTTATGTGACAATGTTATAAACAAAGAGTTGCAATGACATGGACATTATATGAAGCTGCTCATGATATTGTTTGAAAAACAAAGACTAAGGGGAAGCATGAAATAGTATGCCCCCAAAAGGGGGAAATCATTACATTTCATTTGCTCTTCTGTTTACATTGAGAAGATATAAACTCAATGTTTACATAGTTTTTAACTTCAACTTTTTAATTTTTACAAGATAAATTTATTTTTCAAACCTGTTTACTTTTGAAAGTCTCTTGTTCTTTGTGCCCTTTTAAAATGTCATCATTTGCTTCTTTAAATATTTTATAATACTTTATATTTTTAAATATTATAATTCAAATATCTAAAACTTTTGTAGGTTTAAGCCTTTTGTTTTTTTTTTTTTTTTCCTACTGACTCATTTTTTATCTGGCGATTTTTTAAAATTATGTGATGACTTTTTAAAATGTTTTATTTCCAAATAAATCCAAATTTAGAGAAGAACTGAAAGAATACAAAGAATTACATATACCCTTCACCCAGAGACCCCAAGAATTTCACCAAGTGTCCCAGTTTATAATATACTCTATAGCAAAGAATTCAACCTGAGATCACACAATGCACTTAGTTCTTCTGTCTCTTCAGTCTCCTTTAATCTCAAATAATTCCTCAATCCTTTCTTTATCTTATATTTTAAGATTACAGGCCAGTGATTTTGCAGAATATATCTCAATTTGGGTTTCTATAGTCTTTCTTTATGATTAGATTCAGACACTAAAACTACTACGTTATGACCTCAGGGCAACATATCAGGAGGACCATGATGTCAAATGTTTGCATACATTAATGTTTCTTGATTTAATTAATTCCTGCTATAATGGTTGTCATAATTTTCCAATTGTATCACTCTTTCTACATTTAAAAGTCAGCATTCTTATGTAAAAAGATCCTTTTCTTATCTCCACATATTTATTCATTTATTTGTATCAGAGAGAACTCATCAACTCCCATTACATTCAATGTGATATAATTAATATCATTATTTATTTTAATGCTCAAATTGTCCCAGATTTGGTCAGTGAGAGTTCCTTCAAATTATTTTATATCTTTTTCACATGTCTCTACCATTCTTTGACTATGTACTTACTATTTAATATAAGACTCTACAAGTTTGTATTATCTTTGCCCCAACTCTGAAATCATCCATTTCTCCGAGGAGGCCTAGCTCCTTTTAGTGAGAATGGTATTTAGAAATCAAGATCTAGGTATTAGGGAGGCTCTTTACAACTGAAATCTCTCACACACTCTCAATGGACAGAGCAATAAAACATATGCATCATATATACACACATATCTATAGACACATATTTTTACATGTGTAATTATTTCTATAATCTATATATTAAAAACCATAAATTCACAGCAATATTTTCAATTCCAATCCAACACCACATTCTGTCTTCTTCCTTTTCATATTAGTAACCTCCATGTTCCAAAGTGAGAAACTGGATTTCCATTATCCTAAGTCCATTTACTTATTTGCTCAATTCCCCTGTATGTAACCAGAGTCCTGACCCTATTGGACCTCCACTCCACTTGACTGCTTAACTGATCCTTATAAATTCATATTTAATACGTTTCCTTCTACCAAGAGCCTAGAACACTTCCAACGTGAGACCATGTTAGCTCCCCCTACAGAGGATCTTAGTTAATCCAGGAGTCTCAGGTTAGCAATCTCCTGTTACAGTAAGCCTTAATAGAATCTCCTGATCTCATCATTTACTGCTGACTTTTCTGATCTCAGTTCTCTGGGGTTTAGGGGAGGAATTCTTTTTTAAGGTGGGGTGTTTAGGTGTTCTTTGTTTCTTTATTTTTGTTTTTTATCCTTAATGACTTCCCCTGGGTCCTGCAATCCCAAGAATGCTTTGAATATTGGGTTTATGCTTTATCCAAGTTAAGTTGTACTAAGCAGTAGAGTCCTTCAGAGTAGCTAATCAACCATATTTTGTCTTTATGTGTCTATATGCTTATCCGTACTGATTTTTCCCTACATTACAAAACTAGTAACGTCCTTGAAACACCATGAGACTCTCTGCTACAGCCTGGTTATTGGTTCAAGGCAGAAAAACAAGTAAGAATAGAGAAATTATTGGGCAGCACTTCTGATTTTGTTCCTATCAGAAGTTAGGAATTATTTATAGCAAGGTTATAATAAGTGTTATTTTAATCTTAAAGATAAAAGGGACATTAACATTCCTTTCATCCAGTTCCTTAATTGACACATGGGAAAAAGGCAGCCCAACCAGAGAGGAAGGTTTTCTACCAAAGTAAATGGCATTTTGGTGGGATTGCTTAGATTTATTTAGAATTCAGTTCCCTGGTCTACGATCCCTAGTTTATTTGTATCCAATCTTCTTTTTCTAACCAAACACTATAATTTTTTTCATAAGTACATTTGAATATGTCTTCTACTTACTAAAATAATACATGGTCATTTTAGAAAAAAATTAAATGTACAAAAAGTATAAAGAAAATAAACTTTATAATCCTAATATGTAGAGATAACTACTATTAACATTTTGGTGTCTCTAACGCTTACATGGTTTATTTTCATAGCTGACATCATACCGTACAGTTCTGTATCTTTTTTTCACATAATATATCGTTACTATTTCCTCACCTCATTAAAAGCTCTTCATAAGCATTATTTTTGATGCTACATAATATTACATCATATGGATGTACTTAAATACCATGAACTCTTCACCTTCATTAAATAGTTAGGTTGTTTCCATTTTTCCTGTTATACATAATATTCGAAAGGATATTTTTGTTCATCAGTTTTAGTCCACACCAATGATTATTTCCTTAGGATTTACTAAGTCAAAGGATCCACTGTCAAACTGCTTTCCAGAAAAAATGGTATCAATTTATGCTACCTGTAGTTGGGTTTCAAAGAGCTCATTTCATCATGTCCTTACCATGGTTCTTTCATATGGGCTTGGCCATTCTCAAGTATTGCTTTTCATTATGTTTCTAAAGTTTGAAGTTAAAGGGCTTTCAAATTATGGAGTGGAGGTTGGGGGTATTATGGACAGCCTTCCAAGTAGATAGACCTGTGTAAAGATGAGCAGAGGAGCACCTGAAAAGCCCTATGGCCTTTCTTCCCTTCTCTGTGGCAACAAGGCCTTGTGGAGAGCACAGTCTCTGCCACTTGACACACCTGTCCCATTCCCACCTACCCATCACCTGTGTAATATCGGGAGAGAGAGGTAAGCCTCACGAGACTTATTTTCCTCACCTGTAAAATGAAATATTAATGCCTATCTTGCTGCAGGGATTAAATGTGAAAGTGCCTGATATTTTTCCTTGCCCCTGGTTAGTCCTTCCTATCAAGATTAAGGACTATTTCAAGAGCTAGATAAAACAGGGTATTGTGTCTTCAACAGGTCACAGAATATACACTCTCCCATCATTTATCTGACTGGCGAGTTGAGATATTAAATGCTTGCATGGTTGTAATCTTGCAGAGTGAAAGTATGGGGCCTTCAAAAGACCAGCTTTGGGGAGGGAACATCTGCGAATATAGAAGCCAAAATGGGAAATTTTCATAAGATTTATTTCATAATATTTCAACTGATAAGATATGGTTGCTCTCTCTAGGAACATAGAGGTGACTGGCATGGAGTTAACCGTTCATTACAATGGATCTCACCCCCTGTTGTATATCTACTTTAAAGTTTTTTAAAGCTCCACTCAGACCAACTGAGCTGGAATCTCTGTGAGATGGGGCCCAGGTATCTGTAATTTTTAAAACTCCCTAGCTGATTCTGATTCATGGCCACAGTTTACATTTAATGGATAGTGTGGTTCATACGTTCTGAAATGTGAAAGCTGGGGATGGTCATCCAAACCTTTAATTAAACACCCCTGATTTACGGATTAGCAACTCAAGCCTGAAGTCTGTCAGTTAGCTGCCAAACATCACACAGTTTGATAATGATGGGATGAAAACCCAGAATTATAGCACATTGATAGAATACCTTTAAGAGGTATAGTAGCAAAAAGAGAAATCTCATAGAAAGCAAAAATTAATTTTTTGAAAGCAATTACTGCCACTTGGCAAACAGACGTTACTGCTTTCTTTTTAGAATTACCGTATTTCATGTTGCATGCATATGCAGGATGAAAAAATCAGATCTCAGTTCTCACTTGGATAAAGGGCCAAAAAATACTTGCTTTGCCATTTGCCCTCCCCCAGGAAGTGAGCACCCCTGGCTGCAATGCAGTTTTTGTTTCCTCTCCTACAGTACATTCAGTCCTCTTTTCTGGTTTTCAGAAATACTTGAGTGTGCAATGATCCAGGTGTAGATGACGTGAAAAAGGTCCTCCACTGGCAGCCCCTCTAAAACTCTTTTTAATTTCTAAAGTGTAATTCTTATATTGCCATGAACTTTGGGAAGATGCCCGCACTCCCCTTAATACTGTTTCTTCTTTAAATATTGGGAGGGGGGTGGCAGATGTTGAAAATTGCTTAGGTATACAATAGTGGAGGTATAATGATGTCAAAGACCTTGGGTGACAAAAGGACTTAACTAAATCTTTTTTTTTTTTTTTTTTGCTGTTTAATTTTAACTATGGACAGCCTGTTAACGAACTTTTAATCATATTATTTATGAAGTCTTAACTATAACACTGTTTTAACTTTTACAGATTTCCAGGAAAAAAAAATGCCTACCCATACAAAAATGCCTGGCTAGTTTTTACTCATTTGGGGCCATGTTGGGAAACACTGAGTCCTAAAATATTGCTTAAAGGCCCTGGGTTCACAGCTGACACGTTCTTAACATTTATGGTGATTCTAGAGACCCTCAGTATCTACTGCTACAGTTCCTTCCCTCAGTATTTTTCTTGGATTGGATTTATGGCCAACTGGTTGTAATTGACTCTCTACTGGGACAAGTTAGGATATGAGCATATGACTTTCCGTTTTAAAAAAGAGAGAGAGAGCAAGAGAGCAAGAGAGAGAGAGAGACCAAGAAAAAAATCACCATTGATATTTATCTTAAACCTCCTTCATTTCCAGCTTCTCTGGCAGCAAGTCAAGCTGCTGTCATAAAGTAGAATTTAAGTACAAGGGGTTTCTAGAGAAAGGATGCTGTATTGAATGCACAACCACATAAGAAAGAGTAGAATGAAAAAAGACAAGCATTTTCTATTTTATAGGGTACATATGACACCTAAGTCTTGCCACAAAAGTGGAATCTGCCACCCGAGATTCCAGGCTGGAAAGGAAAACTGATCATAAACAGTCTAAGCACAAATGGAGACAGCGGATGTAAAAATCTCTATCTGCAATTCCCACAAGCAAAGCCCTGTCAAGCTATGCAAGCCTTCCCAGCCCCAGCAGTCTGTTCCCCAGCTGTCTCCATGCAACTGATCTGTGGATCTTCTTGCAGATATTCATTGATTACACTACTTGCCCAAAGAAAGAAAAACTAATTAAGGTTTTACACACTACATGAGACTCTGAAATTATTTATAGTTTAACCCACCATGACAGCTTTTGAGGAGAGAGAAAAAAGAAATAATTCTGTATGTGGAAATGAAATGCTTATAAATTTATCCCCTAAAAAAATCCTTCACTGCCATGGCTACTTTCCAAAGTACAAAGTGTTAATCTAATTTTAAAAATCTGAAATCAGGCCAGGTGTGGTGGCTCACACCTGTAATCCCAGCATTTTTGGAGGTCAAGGTGGGAGAATAGCTTGAGTCCAGGAGTTAAAGACCAGCCTGGGCAACACAGCGAGACCTTGTGTCTACGAAAAATAAACAAAATTAGCTGGGTGTGGTGGTGGTGTGCACCTGTAGTCACAGCTACAGTCAGAGTCACCTGTAGAGGTGGGAAGATTGCTTGAGCCTGGGAGGTCGAGGTTGTAGTCAGCCATGTTTGCACCACTGCACTCCAGCCTGAACTGCAGCCTGGGCAACAGAGTGAGACCCTGCTTCAAAAAAAAAAAAAAAATTCAGTCATGTCCCCAAGCTCTTTAATTTTATCATCAGTCAACTTGGAGTTCTTACTTTCATATGCTGGAAAACAAATTAATGCAAATCATTCTATTAAACAGCTTATAGTTTTCCCTCCAAATGGACTCATGCAAAAGTTAAATACTTCTGAATCCTGTTTTATGTTAAAGCCCTAATAATGTAAATAGTACAATGGAGCATTTTCAGTCATTAGCACCAAAAGAACATCACACACCTGACTGCTTCACCTGGGTAGGAGCAAAGAGTGCTGGGTTCTGTACAAAGCTGTTGACCACAGTGGATTGCCCATTCAGGTTGCTGAATAACACTCAACAGAATGGGAGGACTGTTAGTGGTGACCACCTGATTCAAGGTCTCAGCCTATCTTGGTTTTGATCCCTCAAGTTTCACACCGTCTTTACATTCTGCCACAGTGAAGCAGAGAAGCAGCATCCCTGGCACACGGCATTCAACACTTAGGGACCTGCTGTTGCCTGGAGAAGGGCATATGGATGCAAACCTTGAGTAACATGGACTTCAGAGAGCATTACTGGAGCCCTGTGCTCTATCATAAGAACCACTATCATCTAGTAATAATAGGAGCCAAGAATTTTTGAATGTGTAGTTGTATTAAGGACTTACAAGCATTCACAAGAACCTGAAAAGGGAGGTAATATTATTATTCCCATTGTATAGATGAAGAAACTGAGGCTTGAAAAGTTAAATAACTTGTCCAAGACCACACAGCAAGTGGCAGAGGCCACATTAAAAACTGGGCCTACCTGTTTCCAAAGTCCATGCTCATAACCAATACACAATACAGGGAAATTAACAATCTCTTCAACAGTGCCCATCTACTAACCCGGACTGTTCATGCTGCTTCCCCTGCAAGGCAGATAAGCTGAGGTAGAAGGATACCCACTCAGGATAGACAGAAAGAATCAAGTGCTTCTTGGACTGTTTCAGTAAGATCAGTGCCTTGTACTCAGGGTATCTTAAATGGCCCCTCTGTTTGTCTTGACAAGATCCTTATGAGATTGGGTGACATAATCACAATTCCACAGAGGTGTTACAGTAGTTTGGGGTTCTATCAGTGGTTTCTTCATTTCTCATTTAGCACATAATTTCACAGTAACATAAATGATTTATTTAGTGACTATATGTGTAAGACTTCAGGCCAAGCACTTTGCAACTTGCTGCGGGCCATTAAATGGCATCAGTAATTAGGTCATCCCTGAGAATCTATCTGTGGGTGGACCCATATACCCTCCAAATGGATAAAACTCCTATGTGGACAGATTGGAGATGTCATACCACTAGACAATCCCCAAGATACTAGGAGTTGCACTGGTAGTGGTATGTGCCTGTGTAGTCTCAGCTACTCCGGAGGCTGAGGTGGGAGGACTGTTTGAGCCCAGGTCACAGCTGCCATGAGCTATGATAGTGCCACTGCACTCCGCCACCTGGGAGACAGAGTGAGACCCTATCTCTATAAAAAATAAATAATAAAATTTAAAAAAATTTTAAGAATAGCACTGTTCCCTGGACACTAATTCTAAGAAAGGCACCTTTTTACATCTGGCTCAAGCCCTGAGTCAGCAACTGGAAACATATACTCTAGGTATGCTAAGGAGAAACTATTAACCATGCAAACTAGCCCCAAATGGCTTTTCTGATTATTTGTTAGCATGCAGGTGGCTTGGAGAAGAGGACTGCAATTCTAGAATGTTAGTTTTTGTAGTATGAGAAAATCGTAACTTTTTTTTTTTTCCAGGAACTTGTTTTGCCATAGATTTAAGGCAGTAATTTGTTACAGGCAAGACATTTATAGGGGCTGTGTTATCAATGCTAGAATCATCAAGAAATTCTATCAGAAGACACAATGTTTAAGTATAGGTCTAATTACTGCAATCATTTCTTTTTGTTTCCTTTGCCCAGATCCACTTAATCCCATCTCTTAGTGTGGGCACAAGCTGACAGTTGCATGACAAGGAATGTTTCCCTTTGTAAAAAACCCACTTCCTTTCTGTGTAGTTTTAGCCTAATTGAAATGTTTCCTATTAAGCTCAATCAAGGCAGCAATTATCTAATTACTCACTTATGCTTTTCCAGCCAAAAATTTGCCTAAGCTGGTATACTGGAATGAGAGCGAACATATTTATTATTGCTTTTACATTTTTCTGTTTTGGACAATAATCATAAACATATTACTTCCAGTTCACCAGAATATATCTAATGAATACTGCTATTTTCTATAAAATCATATTACTGCAAGCTACAACCCAATGTCGAGTGTGGCCCTGTCTATGAAATGTGCATTCAGACTTGTGGTTATGCTACATGAATGGTGTCACTGGAGAAGGGTAATAAGGAAAGAGGCTAGTGAAAACAAATCTCAAACAAATATTCAGTCGTTTCAAAGCCACGAGTTTTATGGCTTTAAAAATAAAAAGTGAATTACTTCGATTTAATTGAGAAAATAATTTTTATAGCATCACTTTAAAGAAACATGTATCCTGCATGTCTGGGTTTTCTCTTGATACAAATCCCTTAGGTCTCAAGATGATCACAACCAGTCAACAACACAGGTGGTCCACACTTTTTAGGTATAAATTAGAGACATATATCATTAAAACCAGAATTAATTTTAGAGTTAGTGACCCTGTGAGGTCACTCCTGATTAACTCCATTTTGATTGAGGTTGTACCAAAACACAAGGGACAAATTGAGTATGAGGGATTGATATTTTCATTTCCAGACAATACATCTTATCATTTTCATCATAAATGTTAACTAGTGTGGGACTAATACAGCTCTCTGCATAGAAAAAGAACCCCAGAAAATTTGTATACTTCAGAGTAAATTTATAAGGAGGGAAAGGAACACCTCATCAATCCCCTAAATGTGGTCACTTGACAATCCTTCACCTAAGTTTTTCATAAACCCAGAAAATGACTACATTCGATGAGAATTGCAACAACAGCAGCAAAATAAGTCTACAAGGAAAACACTCCACTTACTGGGAAGAGAGGAGAGTTTTTGCATTGTGTTGATAAAGACAGGAGCTTTTTTTTTTTTTCATATACACATAATGACGAATGAGCTATATGCAATATTAATAACCCTAGAGATTAGTAACCTAGATAATGAGTTATCTATAAAGATGACACTTCACTTTCTAGTAACTGATTTATCTCAAGTATAACTCTGAGTGAAGATTAGTGAATTAAGCCTAACTGGCCACCCATTAGGGATCGGGGAGATGTTGTTCCCCAAACTACTTGTTACCTGCTTCACAGTTTGGAGAGAAGTCTAGAAAAAGAAAATGCATTTTATCTTGAAGATGGTCCAAAGATTCAGGATTCTCTTCTGTGTGTTTATTCCCTTTGGGAAGGAAGACAGGACAAAAGGTATAGAAAAAGAGAGGAATCGATTTCCTTGTAGGAAGGAAGAGAATAAGGTAATCAGACATTTCCTTTTCACTGGTCCTCAGGAATTTGGAAGTTTTTGCATATGTTCAATAAACGGCTGGAAAATGCATTTTTGTTTCCACATGTTTACTTAAAAGAAGAAAATAACAAGTCTAAACATTCTGTCTGCAGTTGGACCCTTTCCTGCTGTTCTCTCTCGAAGCAGCTTTACACACTCTAAAAAGAGGGACTAACTTCATTTTACCACAGGCAGAGTGGGAACCTGGGGTTATTAAGTGAACCCTTCATTGACTAAGAACAAACACAGAGGCCAGTGATATTGCCCATCTGTCTCAATCTGCCCTTAACTGACCCTAAGCAGCACCCAGATCTAGTGAAAGGCAGGTACCTTGAACCTAACAACACCTCTTCCATCACAGGTCCACGAACCTCCTGCCTAGCACAGAGCAATAAACAAAGGGAAATGTGGCATTAAACCAACACAGTCCTCAATTCCAACATTATTTAGCTCTTGAAAATTTCAAGTTGAGTTACCATTGCCTTTATTTCCCCTCCTTACCTTGCACTCGTTCTCATATTTCTATCCTTCCTCCACTGCAATAATTCAATAGAACTAATTATGTCTTTAAAAATAGTTAAGCAAATGACTGAAGTTCTCTTTCCGTTTTGCCTGATCCTGGGTCAACTGGCTCCTCAAGTTTGTCTGAATTGATCCCGTTTCACGTCTGGCCTGAGTCTTCTTTTGAGATGATTTGTATGATGTCTCATTATACCTCTCAAAGTGTGTTGTTGAAGTGGTGCTGATTTATCAAATTTAAAGCAACAACTGGCTGGCAAATGTTAGGATCATCGAAATGTAACGCTACAAAAAATAAATATTCCACAATTTCTTAATTACAAATGTGGATTCTACATACATGTTTATCCTAAATTATTCATTTGTGAATCATTTTTCCATTCTGTGCAATTTTAATATCTGGTCTGTTGGTCGTTTTGCTTATAAGACCTATAATGCCAATGCTTTTCTGTTTTTTATAATAGTAAAGGCTTTGGAAGAGAGAACGTGACCAAAAAAAAGTTATTTCTTTTATTCTAAAAATGCAAATTATTCTGTGATGCCTTTGAGTCTTTGACTATAGGTCATGTGTTGCTGATGATAAATGAAAATACCTGCTTTTCATCAATCTATTATGATTTCACAAATAAAAATTATTCAACACAAAGCGCACCTACGATGGAAAAGTCTAATGTTAAAAACTTTCCACTTGTCATTGCCCAAGTTAAAAATATAAGTAACACACTTTAAAGCTTATAAAACTTATAACCCTGGCTACATATTGGAATGACCTGGAAGCTTTCTAAAAACACTGATGGGCCTCAACCCAGAGATTCTGATTTAAATGGTATGTTGATTGCCCAGGTATCAAGACTTACATTAAAATCAGCTGGGGAGTTTTTAAAAGTCTTGATACCTGGGCAATCCATTCCCTTACTCCTTCGCTCCTACTGAAGAACAACAACATAATACTGTAGCTAACAATTGGTATCACTTACCTTAGACCAGGCATTCATTTAATCTTCACAATAACTCTATGATGTAAATACTATCACTATACTCATTTTAAGATGAAAATAGGTTCAGAGAAGTAACTTAACCAAAGCCAGCTAAAACTGGCAGAACCTGCTTTCCAACCTGGGTCTCCAAAGTTCGTGACCCTCCTCCTATACTACCTCTCCTACTATCCTGTTTTCACCATGACCACAGCTGGCTCCCACTCTCCCTGCCCTCAGGGTATATCACAACCCTTGTGCCTTCTTTTGGTTAATGCCCTCATTAATAGTAGAAATCATTGTATCTAATATTCAGCTAACTTTCAACTCCTGGTCCAGCAAACCTTCATTATCTTAGTTCTCTGTGCTTCATTTCATCATAGTATCTAAGTCATGTCAGCCAGCCTCAACTAGGTCCTCACCTGGTCGGCATTAGATAAGAATTACTTTCTATTGCATATGGTAATAGAATAATACAGTGGTTAAAAGAAGGGTCTCTGGAGCCAGACGACCAGGTTCCAAAGCCTAGATTCTCTACTTTCTAGCTTGGGCAAGTTACTTAACCTTTGTGTGCCTCATTTCCTCATTTACAAAATAGGGATAATAATATGTTCTTGTGAGCAGGAAAGTAAGTTGTTGATTAAGCACATTGACTATGCTACATTCTGTTTGTTCTCCTTTATACTGTTTGATTGTTTATTTCCTCTCCTAAAGTTTTCTGCTAGTATGAGAAAATGGCCTCGTAGAACACCTAGAAGCAATGAAACTGGAACAATTAGGTGGAGGAATAAATGGAGAAAAATAAAGTGGATGGAGGAGAGTGGCCTTAGAAATGAGTCAGCCGAAAAGTCAGCACATTCTCACAGGAGAATTGACTCGGCCACAGCCCTGTCTCCTCAGAGTGCCTTCCAACAGGAATGTGGTGACAAATACGTACAGAGTAAATAAGGAAAAAATGAAGAGGTTCAAAGTGAGGAGCAATCAATTCAAAAGAAAGAAGAAAGAGGGGAGCCTTGGAATTTTACCTACTTCTACTGATTAGTGTTTGACTTCACTAAGGGTAAGACAAGGCTGACAGGAAAGAAATGAGAGGCAGGAGACAGCCCAAATCTTGGTGGGAGAGTCGACTGTGCCCTGAACCACAGGACAATTTGTTCTTAGTACGAGAACCAAAGAAAAGTCAGTCAAGGATTATGATGTGGGAACTCTGATGATAAACACACTCAGGATAAAAAAAAGAGGGATTCCCCCCACCAATATTGTGGGTACAAAAATTGAAAACAGGATGACACAGTTCTTAGAAATGGAACAATATGAGATTCAGCTCAATATTAATTAAACTCCTGCTATATGCCAGGCACTGATGATACAGTCTATGCCCCCGTGGATCTATACTCTAAAGGAGAGACACTTTCTCAACAGGTGATCAAAAGAGAAGAGAGCAGGTGAGACTGAGGAGATGCTTTATGTTCAGCTGAGGATAACAAGCACAGACCAGGCTGTTGGTGAGGGCAGCTGAATATGGCAATAAAATAACTGTTAGTTAAGAATAAATATTACTTCAGAAATATGCATGAGATGAGAAGGAAATGTTTGACTGAAGAGACATTAAAAGTAATATTTAAAGGTACATTATTTAGGTCGGGCACAGTGGCTCATGCCTGTAATCCCAGCACTTTGGGAGGCCGAGGCGGGTAAATCACCTGAGGTCAGGAGTTCGAGACCAGCCTGGTCAACATGGTGAAACCCCCATCTCTACAAAAAATACAAAAATTAGCTGGGCATAGTGGCAGGTATCTGTAATCCCAAATAGGAGGCTGAAGCAGGAGAATCGCTTGAACCTGGGAGACAGAGGTTGCAGATTGTGTCACTGCACTGTAGCCTCAGTGACAAAGCGAGACTGTCTCAAAAAAAAAAAAAAAACTATATTATTTAAACTTTTCAGAGAGTGCTTTCATCCATGTTTCATACATTTAGAGATACTGAGTGAAGCCTATAATAACCTTAGGAGAACCTGATATCATCATTTTACAAATGAGACATCTAGGGAACAGACAGGTTAACTTCTTTGCCCAAGGTTACACAAACAAAGCCAGCTTCAATAATAGAATTCATTTGTCTAGATTTCTTGCCAAGATGATGTCGGCCCAACCAACATTTTCCCAAAGTGCAATCCCTGGAACACTAGTTCTGCAGAGTGTTATTATTTTAAGTTTCTATTTTATGGTAAAACAAGTCTTGGACATGCTGGTAAAGAGAGTTAAACAAGTTCCTTACTGTGAGATTTCTCAGAGCCTTAAAAACGATCATTTCCAAGTGAGGGATATAGAATGTGGTGTTTCTTACACTTATTTGATCAGAGAACACTTACTACATGGATTGTCTCTCAAATTTAGAGTAACATAAAATATGCTGGAAAATACTGCACCAATGTGTACTGAGGTTAGCAAGTTTGACAGATTTGGAATATGGACAGAGGTATATAAATGTGATTCTTCTTCTACCTCATGAATCATGAGGAATCATGACAAGATTAATCTGGAATAAATAATCCACTTGGAACAGCTTGCCATTAGTGGCTGGTGCCATTAAACTAGACAAACACACTCCATAAATATCTAGGCAACACTAAGCCTGGATAAGTGTATTTCATTATGGAGAAATCAGATGTAAATAATGTCTACAGATAACATTTGATGCGAAATGTGTGACAAGGAAGAGCCTATTCACTTCTGATAAAGGACTATTATCCAAAATATACAAAGAACAGTTAAAACTCAACAATAAAAAAAAAAAAAACCCAATTGAAAAACGGGCCAAAGACCTTAACAGATACCTCACCAAAGAAGATATATGGATGGCAAATACGTCTAGGAAAAAATGTCCCACATCATATGTCATTGGGGAAAGGCAAATTAAAACAACAATGAGATAGCACTACACACATATTAGGATGGCCAAAATCCAGAACCCTGACAATGCCAAATGCTGGAGAGGATATAGAGCAACAGGAATTCTCACTCACTCATTCACTGTGTGAATGCAAAATGGTGCAGCCACTTTAGAAGACAGTTTGGTGGTTTCCTACAAAAGTACACATACTCGTACCATAAAATCCGGCAATCTCTCTCCTTGATATTTACCCAAATGAGTTGAAAATACAAAAACCTATAAAAGATGTTTACAGCAGCTTTATTCATAATTGCCAAAACTGGGAAGCAGTAGATGATGGACAAATAAACTGTGGTACATACAGACAATGGAATATTATTCAGTGTAAAAAGAAATGAGCTATCAAGTCATGGAAAGATATGAAGAACCTTAAGTCCATATTACTCACTGAAGCCAATCTGAAAAGGTTACATAAATACATGATTCTAATTATATACCTTTTTGTAAAAGGCAAAATTATGGGGACAGTAAAAAGATCAGTGGTTGACAGAAACTGGAGGTTGGGGAGGGATGAATTGGCAGAAAACAGTGATTTTAGGGCAGTGAAAATCTCTGTATGTTACTCTAATTATGGATACGTAACATTATACATTTTTCCATACCCATAGAATGTACAACACCAAGAGTGAATGTTAACTAGGGACTTTAGGTGATAATGATGTGGCAATGTAGGTTCATCAATTGCAGCAAATGTACAACTGGGCGGGGGGGGATGTTGATACTGCGGAAGGCTATGCATGAGTGGGAGTAGAGGGTATATGAGAAATTTCTGTATCTTCTGCTGAATTTTGCTGTGAACCTAAAACTGCTCTTAAAAAGTCTTTTTTCTTTTTTAAGCCTCATTATTGCCTCAGAGCTGAAGAGAAAGCAAGCAAGTTGTAAAGTAAAAAATACATCAGAGACAACTGAAAAGTTGGGGACCAAATAGAAGCAGATTGCTTAAGGGCTCACAAGGGGAGGGAGCCATTATTTACAATGCTTACGTATTATTTATTATCCATTGTCTCTCTTCTTACCCTTGAATGAAAACTTTGCAAGGAAAGAGATTTGTGTCATCCCCCACAAACCCTGACTGATCTACTCCAAAAGTCTAGAACAATGCCTGACACACATAGCAGATACATCAATAGTGAGTGAATAAATGAATAAAAGAAAATTAACATTAAAATCAGAATATTTGATCTCTCCTACCACCTGTAATAAATTCTCCCCATTTTTTCACCTTTGTCAATGAATACTCCAATTGACTTAGTTTCTTGGGCCAAAAACCTTTCAAATTTACCTCCTCTTTCTCTCATACCCTTATCCAATCAATCAGCAAACCAAATCAAGTCTACCTCTATAGGTATTACAATTCTCATCTCACGGGCGGATCACGAGGTCAGGAGATTGAGACCTCCCTGGCTAACACCCGTCTCTACTAAAAATACAAAAAATTAGCCGGGCATGGTGGCGGGCATCTGTAGTCCCAGCTACTCAGGAGGCTGACGCAGGAGAATGGCGTGAACCCAGGAGGCAGAGCTTGCAGTGAACTGAGGTCGTGCCACTGCACTCCAGCCTGGGAGACAGAGTGAGACTCTGTCAAAAAAAAAAACAAAAACAAAACAAAACAAATAAACAAACAAAAAAAAAAACCTCAGTAATTCTGATTTCTTCCCATCTCCACTGCTACCACCATAGTTCAAGCCACCATCATCTCGTCTGGCCTATTTCAATAGCCTTCTAAATATTCCCCCTGTTTTCTCTCATACCCGGCTACTGTCTCTTTACCAAATACTCGGAATTATCCTTTACAGTTTCCCTCACCCACCATGCTCAATATCCTCCAATGGCTTTCCACCCAAATCTCATATCGAACTGTAATCCCCACATGTCAGGGGAGGGACCTGGTGGGAGGTGATTGGATCATGCGGGTGGGTTTCCCCCTTGCTGTTTCTGTGATAGTGAGTTCTCATGGTTTAAAAGTGTGTGGCACTTCCTCCTTCACTGTCTCGCTCTCCCTGCTACCATGTGAAGAAAGTACTTGCTTCCCCTTTGCTCTCAGCCATGATTGTAAGTTTCCTGAGGCCTCCCAGTCATGCTTCCTGTTAAGTCTGTGAAACTGTGAGTAAATTAAACCTCTTTTCTTCATAAATTACCCAGTCTCAGGTACTTCTTTATAGCAGTGTGAAAACGAACTAATACACCTTCTCTGACCACTGTATTTAGAATAGCAGCCTCACCACCACCGTGACTCACTCCATCCTTTTATCGTGCTGTATTTTTTCATAGCACTTGCCACTTTCTGATTTTATATGCCTATTTAATATCTGTCCCTATCCCCTACTAGAATGCAAACTCCATAAAACTAGGGACTTGTTTTACTAAGTAGCTTAACTACTATAGCTTCAGCACACAGAATTGTGTCTGGTACATTATAGCTCTGGATAAGAATAAGCTGAATGAGTGAATTTACTAGCACTTGTCAAGCGCTTATTAAATGCCAGGACCTTTAAATGCATTGTTCCATGGGATCCATAAGAAATAGTATTATCATTTCACTTTATCAGTGAAGAAATTGACGCCCAGAGAAGTTAAATAGTTTGCTCAAGGGCACACACTGAGCAAGTAAAGCAGTCAGAATTTAGATCCAAGCAGGCCAACTCTGGTTCTGAACTACTGTGCTCTTCGTTCTGCTGTTACTGCTATGGTGAGCATATGTCAGTCATTCTAATATCTTTATTTTTTATGATAATTCTGAGAAATGTATTTTCTTTCATCATCCTTTCTCTTTTTATTCCTTCTTTCCTTTATTTCATTCTTTCATTTGTTTGTTCATTCCTTCCTTCATGGGCATATTTCCTAAGCACTATTTCTGGCACCGGGGATACAAATTTAAGTAAGACACATGGCCTACTCAAAAGAGCTGGCTTGGTCAGAGGGAAGGCAAACATACAAATAATTTCAAGATATCTATTTGTTTTCTGTTTTAGAAAAATGGAAAATCATTTTACTCGACATCTTCTCTACTTTGCATTAACCTCCAAAAAGTTTTTGTCAATGTCATTGCCTAAAATATTGTAATCTTACCTCAATTGCCCCAAAACAGATAAATACTCTATTTTGCACTTTCTATTTATCTGCAAGTTGTTTCTGGTTATTTGGAAAGAAAATGTGGCATAAATAGTAAGTGACATAAAATATTAAATATTTCATTATTTATTAAGTCAAAACTTACTGATATTCATCATGCTCAAGGCACAGCATGGGGCACTGGGAGGGATTAAAATGAATATGACATGATACCTTCTCCTCCATGAGTTCACAGTTAGGCAGAGGAACACAGAAATCATTATAATGTATGAAACCACGCAAAAAACACCATAAGCAAAGCACAGGCCGTGACGTGTTTTCTGCAGATAATTCCAGCTGGAGTGGTGGAGATTTAAACACAGAGAGGCCAGCTCCAGGGTCTTTGTTCTTCACCATATAACTGTACTATGCTCACAGAAGTTGGTGTGAATTTAGTACTGGTAAATAATATAAGGTAGAAAGTTTTCATCTCAGCCATTTTAATGTAGACTATCCCAAATGCTTCTGTGGAATTGTTGAGGACTCTATCAACCCTACCAGCTTTCTCTGCAGGTAGGATTTCCAGGATTATATCCTGGTCAGACTTTTAAAGCTCTCATATGACTTATATGTAAAGAAGGAGCACGTGTTCTTCCCTCCTTCCTATGTATATAACTTTGAGCCAGTGGGTCAATTGCTCTGTAACTTGTCTGTAAACTGGGGTTCATAGGAGTACCTACAGTATAGTAATAGGTGCTGAGGATAAAAAGACGATTAAAAAACAAGAAGAAAATTGAGAACTGTTTTCAGAAAAATAAATGCAACGACATTCAGGTAAAATGATTACAAATTGTACAAAACAGTGCTAGTGAATTATCTTCCTGTGATCTACAGCCGTGTGTACTTATTAGCGGGAAGGGCTACTCCATGAGATTCTGGTGCTTTCCTTCCAGTAACTCCACAGTTCAGAAATGATGGTGTAGCAACAACGCTTCAGTGATTACTTACATTTGTAAAAGGTAACAGGTATAATTTAAGACTGTCTGGCATTATCTGCTCCAGCTGAACATTTCTAAGGTTATCAGTAATTCCTCTCTTTAGGGTATACCCAACAGAAACGGTCATGTGTTCACCCAAAGACATTTCTAAGAATAGAGTAGTCTCCCCTTATCCATTGAGAATATGTTCCAAGACCCCTCAGTGGATGCCTGAAACCACAGAGAATACCAAACCCTATATATACTATGTTTTTTCCTATACATACATAACTATGACAAAGTTTAATTTATAAATTAGGCTCAGTAAGAAATTGAGAATAAAATAGAACATGTATAACAATATATTGTAATAAAAGCTATGTGAATCCAATCTCACTCTCAAAGTAACCTTTTGTAATGCACTCAGCCTTCTTCTTGTGACAAAGTGAGATGATAAAATGCCTACATGATGAGATGAAGTGAGGTGAATGCTACAGGCATTGTTATATAGCATTTAAAACTTATGAATTGTTTATTTCTGGAATTTTCCGCTTAATATTTTCAGACCACAGTTGACCACGGAAAACTAAAACTATGGAAAGCAAAACTGCGGATAACTGGGGGGACTACTGTATTCATAACAGCACATTTGTAATAGTTAAAAACTGAAACTACCCAAATGCTCATCAACACAAGTTGTAATATATTCATTCAACACTACACAGAAGTTATAATGAATGAATCACAACTGCATGCAAAAGTATGGATGAATTTCACAGACATAAGATTGAGCAAAGCAGCCAGACACAAAACAGTATATACTCAATGATGCATCTAAACAAAGCTAAAAAAACAGCAAAACTAATCTCTGATGTTAGAATGGTGGTTTCTTAGGTTTTTTAAATGAAGTTACATGTGGGAGACTCTGGAGTGTCAGTTATGTCTGCTTCTTTCTCTGGGTACTAGTCACATGGGCATGTACAATTGGTAAATATTCATCAGACTGTAAGTTGAAGATAAGTACTTTCTTAATGTATGTTATTCTTCAATAAAGTTCTCCCTTCCAAAATATTGCAGATCCCCTTCACTGCCTAACACCCAAGCCATGGGTTTCTTTGTTTGGTATATCACTCCCACCAAAGCCAATTTGGTGGGAATGAGAACTCACCTGATTTGAACTTTAACAATCTTTCCCCTGCAGGCATCATTCCAGTAGAGAGTACTGCTGCAAACCACTCTTAGAATCAATGTATTCTTTGACTATGATTAGCTCATTGGTGCCACATGTTCTCTGTGGCATTAAGACAACATTTTAAAAATGGCAAAGTATTAATAATGAAAGAGCCATTTGATGGTAAAAATAAGTAAATAGTTTTTATTTTCCAAAAGCAACCTGCAGCCACCCACCAAATTCTATTTTGAAATGTCATCAGTGCTTGGGGAAAAAAACTATCAGTTGACATCTATTATTTATAAAAGACCCTATGAAGGCTATTAAAGATGTCAAGAATGTTTTATCTACTAACCTAAAACCTGTCTCAGACAGAAATAAAAATGGCTGCAGAGTCAACACATGCATTTCATGTTAATGCTGTATTTGAGGACACCTGGGTCAAGGTTATGTGTTAAGTCAGTGAAAAGATGTAATTCATGGAGTAACTGAAAAATCCACTAGACAGGAAGATAGATGGATTGAACATTTTCTGTGCCACCAAGTGGCTAATGATTAGGTAAACACCTCTGAGCAAAACAAAATCCAGAATTGTTTCAGCAGTTCTCTGACCACCTCCTGCATCAGATGTGAGCAGCCATCAGCCTGCGGAGGGCTCCTCTGGAACAGGGAGCAGCTGCAGCGTCTCTGGGAGGGCACATCCTCCCTCCCAACCTGTAAAGTCCAGCTTGGTCATAAGCACCTGCTGTGCAGAAACTGGTAGGGGGCAGAGCCAAGACTCAAACCAGGTTTACTGATTCCAAAGCCCAATCTCATATCTATTGCTGCCCCTACAGCTTCCTAATTTTCAACACCTATTTTTGCCCTCTTATCAGAAGGAGGAATAAGAATGGCAGGGAAGGATTTTTTTTTTTTTTTTTTTTTTTTGAGACGGAGTATCACTCTGTCACCGGACTGGAGTGCAGTGGCTTTATGATCCGTATCTATCCCTTCAGAGCCCTGCTATGGGTCTCAACCAGCCGTCCAATGGGAGGCAGGGCTCTTGGCGATCTATACTCACCTGGAATCATCAAATCCCCTAAGGACACTGATTTCCAGAAAGTTACCTTCCAAATTATTCCAGTAAGTGGACAGCCAACCTTCACACATCTGTGCCACAAGTGCACAAGATGTGCGCGCGCGCGCACACACACACACACACACCACGATAAAAAGAATGCTGGAGACAACGAAAGTCAGAAACAAGCCCTTAGGATTCCACTGCATTTGGACATGCATCCACAGGAAGCTCAGGCAGCTCTTCAAGTCTAACCTCCTCCTGTTTTTGGTTCTTGGTTCCCATCTGTAGCCAATGTGCCATCTTGTTCAGTTTCCCTTATTAATTCTCTCAGAGCTATGTCAATATTTCTCCATTATACTTTATTAAATAGCTATAATTGGATAGTACAAAGGTACACATTTTTTTCTTTTTTAGAGAAGAAAAAGGGTTTGTTAAGAACTATAAAACCCAACACAGCATCTGTTAAAAATTGAGTTCACTTACATAGTTATCATACTTTATAGTTGTGAAATACTGCACTTATGGATTAGATTTGTTTTATGTATACTTTGCAATTTACATTCCCTTATGAATCAACATATTGTATATCTTTAATGTTTAGATACACACACACGATGTGATTCAAAGTTAAGATTTTTCAAAGCTATACATGCAAAATAAGTACATGAGGAATTACAATGCACCACACACCAAATGGAAAGAACTATAGCATAAAACACAGCATGTACTTGCCTATGAATGTAAAACAAAGTATATGGCCATTGTATCTCTAGAATTTTTTCTTTTCTCTTCATAAAAAATAGAGTCCATTATCCATTTGGGTAAATAACAATACAGTTCTCTAAAAAATAACTTTTTGTGTGTTATCAAACAAACTTTATTGCACATAACCTCCTTTTGAACTTAGGAATCATGCATACTTTCATTTATGCCTAGTAAAGATGGTATAACAAATTTTAAAAGTCAAGGACAAGTTTAGATGTGACAAGGCGAACTAAATTTATACAAGGTATAAAAGATAATTTTCTAAGTAGTGATAAATTTATCACATTCTTGGCTCCAGCCCACCAACAATTCCAAAGAGATTTAATAAAAAATAAACATCATTATGTAAAATAAAATGCAACATTTAAACAGACGTATGTCTAAATATGAATACATGGGCTTTTTCCGTTGTTGTCTCATTAATAATAGAGTGGTCACTGGCACCCTTTTCTTAACTTTTTATAATATTTGTAAATGTTCAATAAAAACTAGTTTCAGTATTTTATTTTGAAGTATAATACCTCTATTTTCCTCTCTTTGCCTCAAATATACCCTAATCTTAAAATATTACATATATATACACATCAACATACATATTGACATATTTATCAAACAACTTGCTAAAAGAAAGCCCCTGTGAAAATATTTGCCAAAATTGTGCAAAACCAAGATTTGTAAGAAGAGAACCTCTAGTATATCCATTCAATCCTTTGCTCTACTAGCTGGGGGAAAAAAAAGGAGGAGGCCTTAAAAATTTCATACTGCCCGATCTATCAACATTTTTCTGAAATGCTACTCCAGAATCCCAGAACATCTTAATTTCCTTAATTTCTATTTTTCCCAACATTTTAATGTTTCTAAAATTGGGATTATCTTACAAAAATGCATATATTTTATGGTACTTACCCTTTTTTAAAAAGCTATATTAAATTGATGTCATATCTGATAAGTGATGGAGATTTAGAAGCACAGAAATATATTAAATATAGTATTATTCATCAAGGGAAATTCTAAGTTCTTTTTAATTTGCCATTTCTTCCAGTAATATTTTCTAAGATTCCTACTCAAAGTGGAATCTTTACAATCTCCTAAAACAAACAAACAAAGAAATAAACAAAAAACCAGCATAATCCTGGAACCAATCAATGTTTAACACTTTTTTCTACAATGTCAATTAATGTCAAGACATTTTATCAGTTCACCAATGTGAAGACACCAGAGAGTGATTAAGATATTAGAAGGATAGATGATAGAGACATAGAAAAACTTACTGAAAAGTGATAGTTGCCAAATTGCCAGTACAAATTATCTGTTATAGTGGAACTCTCTGACAATATAACACATTGTTATTCCAAGAATTGGTCTTACATTAGTCGGTCAGACTACCTGCCGTACTTTCAGAAACTAGTCATGCAAAAGCCTTAGGTAAAAATTAGGTCTGATAGCCTGGAACTTATATTGGCATTAAAAATTAAGAACTTTGGCAAGGTAATCCCAGCACTTTGGGAGGCTGAGGAAGGCCGATCACTTAAGGTCAGGAGTTCGAGACCAGCCTGGCCAATATGGTTAAACCCTGTCTCGCTACAAAAACTAGCCGGCCATGGTAGCGATTGCCTGTAATCCTAACAACTCGGGAGGTTCGAACCAGGGAGTTGGAGGTTGCAGTGAGCCGAGATCGCGCCACTGCACTCCAGTCTGACAGACAAGACTCCATCTCAAATAATAATAATAATTAAGAACTTTGAGCCCACTGAGAACATTTGGGGCACTTTCTCAAGAAATCTATTTCTCTTGGTAAGAAAAAAAAAGCTGTTCATCGATCTTGATTTTATTGGCACACTTTATGGGAATAAATTATCAATAGTTTATTCATTTTTTCAATGAAATCATGATAGGCATATTTCAAAATAGACTAAATTCCATTTAAAAACTCTCCCATTTCAAGGATTCTGCATTTACTTCTGCTAATTATAAAAAATTTGTCTATACATTTACCATCCTCAAGTAAACTACCAATCCAAAATGATCGTACAAATTTTGTTTTTGTTTTTGTTTTTTTTTCCAGGTTCAAGCAATTCTACTGCCTTAGCCTCCCGAGTAGCTGAAATTGCAGGCAACCGCTACTATGGCTGGCTAATTTTTGTATTTTTAGTACAGACAGGGTTTAACCATGTTGGCTAGGCTGGTCTCGAACTCCTGACCTTAAGCGATCCACCTGCCTCAGCCTCCCAAAGTGATGGAATTACAGGCGTGAACCACTGTGCCAGTGCAAAAGGATTGTACAGATTTTCAGACTGCCGAAAACTGATGGTTGAAAGAGACTGTCCAATTAATTTTCCAGGCTTCTTATTATTCCAAATGTCACCACATGTATTCTTTACTCCACAACAAGGGTTCATTCTGATGAATTACAGAACAAAATGTGGACATTTGCCTCAACTATCTTTATCCAGATTTGTGTGGAAAATGTACTGGTTGAATAAATACAGTCTTGGCATGGCTCTGTCCCTACAGAAAGTGACAAAGGAGGAGTTCCAGCCATCGCAATAGAGGATGTGAAACCCCAAAGCTCACACAGTCCTGCCGCAACGGGAACCACATCAATACGAAGGTACCTTCTCTATAATAAATACTTAATTATCAGTATAGGCACTGATTTTTAAACTACCTATTATGAAGAGTCACAACTACTCAATCCGCCTGTTAGAGGAGCACCCCATAATTTTAACCACCTGGTATAATAAAGAGATGACCTTACAAAGAGGTACAGCACTCACTACCAATTAGGAGATAATGTTAGTGAAGAAGGAACAGACGCTTTGATTAAATGCTAATTTTTTGTTCCTTTTTAATAGTTTTTTTCTCTGAAGTTTTATGTCTCAATTATCTTATAGTGAAGTTAAATAAAGGATGATGTGCAACAAAAAATAATTTTGTATCAAAAGACTACAAATGTATTTTACTGCTTCCAAACCAACTTCTGTTTTGCATGATCAAATAAATTCCAGCAAACAATAATTTGAAATGGAAAACCAATCTTAGTTCAGAAGAGTAAATGAGTTATAGAAGAAAGTGCATGGAGATAAATTATTTGAGAGGAATCCAGGGTCCCAGGTAAAGACGACAGCACATTAGAGCAAACATAAAGCCCTCTCTTAGTTCTTTTCCCCTATCCCCACCCCTCCATCTCTCTCTTTATTCTTAATCTCACATCATCAGCTGCTAGATTCTATTCATTTATCTTACTAATAGGCTTCATGTTTTTCTTTGAAACTAAGAAATACTAAGAAACAAAGAATTTAGCTTAGGGCTGGGCGCGGTGGCTCACACCTGTAATCCCAGCACTTTGGGAGGCTGAGGCGGGTGGATCACATGAGGTCAGGAGTTTGAGACCAGCCTGGCCAACATGGCGAAACTGTCTCTACTAAAAATACAAAATTAGCTGGGTGTGGTGGTGCATGCCTGTAATCCCAGCTACTAGAGAGGCTGAGGCAGGAGAATCACTTGAACCTGGGAGGCAGAGGTTGCAGTGAGCCAAGATCGTGCCACTGCACTCCAGCCTGGGAAGCAGAGTAAGACTTCATCTCAAGAAAAAAAAAGAACTTAGATAGCTTGGTTTTGTAAGAAAAATCTGAGTTCAGAAAGACCAGGGGAAGAGAAGAAAGAAAAGAAGCTAGTTTCCACATGTCCCTAAATGTTGTCTTATCTCATTGGTGACATTTCTGAAGTAGTGTGTGGTGTTTAAATGAAAAGAAAATCCTCTGACTTATTTGTTGCCCTCCGAGCACATTATTTTTTCCAAATAAAAGCAAAAGACTATCTATAGAACGCTCAGTGGATGCTACAGAAGGAGTAACATCTTGACATCATCTAGTGGTCCAACTAGTTCAGGTGTTAATGTTCACCATACAGGACAGGACAGGCATAATCAACCATAAATTCTCAATATAGAGAGAGGGGAGAGACAGGACTCAGGACACATTGCTTTGCAAGCTTTAAAAAAACTTAAGAAATTTTGACGTAAGTGTGAAAAGTGCCTCTAGAGCTCAAATTATTGTCTAGTCTAGGTGGCATATGCAAGTGTGTGAATAGAATGGTGGGAAGAAAGTTTAGAGTCAGAATATCTGCTTCAAATTATACTGTGCTATTTATTACCTGTGATCTTGGACCTACTGCCTCTTTTAGCCTTAATTTCCTTATCTGAAAAGTGGAAAAACACAACTACATATATAATGGGATTGGTTAAGATTTAATAAGATGAAACGTGTAACCAAATGGCACAGTACAGAACACAGTAGACACTCAATAAATATTCCACACAACCAACTTTCCTACACTAAACTTGTGTGCTTCAGTCCATGACTTAAAATCCTTGCGTGGGTGTGTGAAGAAACTAATATTCTTTCTGAAATGACCACTGCCTGACATCTGCCTTGCTTGAAATATTAGGACTCTCCTACCTCCTATTGCCATAGGTGAAATAATTTGAAGTTCACTCACATATTCATTGAGGAACTACTTTCTTCCTCAAGAGGCTTACAGTCTAACAGTAAGAGAGAAATGCAAACGATTATACTCCTGGGTGTAACTACCACTAAACAGCAGGCTGGTGCTATACTGGCAGCAGGCAGAAGAGGAGGAGGACATGAGCCTGAAGGAGCTCAGGAGGCTTTGGAGAGAAGTATGACTTGGACTCAGGCTTAGGGGTCAGAGGAGTCTACCAAATATGAGAGTGAGCAAGAGGCCTTCCAGACAGAACCTGAAGAATGACCTCCAAACTTCAAAGTACTTTTAAATGTTTAAATGTATATTTCACATCTTTGAATGCATATAAATCCTAAATTCTTTCTTTCTTTCCTTATTTTTTAGTTTTTAGAGACAGGGTCTTGATCTTTCAACCAGGCTGGAGTGCAGTGGTGTAATCAGAGCTCAGTGCATCCTTGAACTCCTGAGCTGAAGCAATCCTCCTGCCTCAGCCTCCCAAGTAGCTGGGACTAGAGGTATGCACCGCCAAGCCTGGCTGACTTCTTTTCTCTCACTCAGTCTGGAGTGCAGTGGTGCGATCTTGGCTCACTGCAACCTCCGTCTCCCAGGCTCAAGCAATTCTCCTGCCTCAGTCTCCTGAGTAGCTGGAACTAGAGGTGCGCACCACCCTGCCCAGTTTTTTGTATTTTTAGTAGAGATGGGGTTTCACCATGTTGGCCAGGCTTGTCTCAAACTCCTGACCTCAAGTGATCTACCCACCTCAGCCTCCCAAACTGTGGGGCTTACAGGTGTGAGCCACCATGCCCAGCCTGATGTTTTAAATTTTTGTAAAGACGAATTCTTGTTACATTGCTGAGGCTGGTCTCAAACTCCTGCCCTCAAGAGATCCTCCAAAAGGGCTGTGATTACAGGCATAAGCCACCATACCTGACCTAAATTCTAAATCCTTATAAGTTATACATCCATATTAAAACACTCATCATTGTATACTTTTTTCTTTTTTTTCCAAGGACTCTAATTGAGATAATAAAAGTAATAAAGATTTATGTTTTTTGCAATTCATGAGAAGAACTTCTATAGGAATAAGCATTGATAGGAATAAATTGATAAAACCATATCAAACATTCTACTTTTACATATTTGTTATTAACTGGGAGGCAATACAGTAGCACCTAGAGGTTCATGGTGTTCTCTCAAATAACAATTCCATCCAGAATCACATCATCATCACCATCAATACCACCATCATTACCTCAGCGAATATGTTTATAGTGTGTATGTGCCAGGCACTGTTGCAAGCATTTGATATATAGGAAACCATTTATTCCCAAAATGATAAATACACTCTCACATCAAAAGTCAATGACCTTTTTTCAATTTTTGCTGAAATTTTCTAACTTGATAAGCAATTTTTACATTGGCTAGAGCATTCTGGGCACAGGTTTACAAATCATTTCTTATTTCTCTGTGGAGACACCCCTTTTTATAGGCTTTTGAATTTTTACTTCATACCATACCCACCATTTAGCCCCTAGCCTTCTTTTCTGCTCTACTTTTCACAGACAAACTAAGTTTTTATTCTTCTCAAGAGTTACAATATATTGACGACCAGACTGCAAAAACCAAGTTACCCTGAAAAGTTCTTATAGGATAGTCAGCTGGGCTATGCTCTGACTATGCCTATCCAGTACAAATAATTCACATCCATGCTTCAGCAAAATGACAAATTAATACCGGTCAGGACTTTGGAACCACATATGAGGAGTGACATCAAAGATAATAAATCCAAAGGCTATTGTATATCATCGCTGAAACTAGAAGGCAGCATGATGTGTAGTCTATATAATAAAAATTGTTCTAAAATTTAGGAATAAAGGTTTAAGACTACTGCTATCAAATTTCCTTTTTATTTTATCTTGATGCATCAAATGCGTTCTTTTTTATATGTTATTCACATATCTCATCAAACTTGAAATTAACCCACTATAAGAAAAATTAACACTGCAAATTCTGCCTCAAGCTCCCTTAAAATGAATTATAAAATTAGGGCCGGGCACGGTGGCTCATACCTGTAATCCCAGCACTTTGGGAGGCCGAGGCAGGTGGATCACGGGGTCAGGAGATGGAGACCATACTGGCTAACACGGTGAAACCCCGTCTCTACTAAAAATACAAAAAATTAGTTGGGCGTGGTGGCGGCGCCTGTAATCCCAGCTACTCCGGAGGCTGAGGCAGGAAAATGGCGTGAACCCGGGAGGCGGAGCTTGCGATGAGCCGAGATGGCGCCACTGCACTCCAGCCTGGGCGGCAGAGTGAGGCTCCGTCTCAAAAAAAATAAATAAATAAAAATAAATAAAATAAAATTAGAAGCTGAATTGTATGTCTGAGTAAAAACATGACCATAAATAGTATAACCTGTAAACGCAGAAAGTAGGAAATAAACCTCAATTATCACAGAAAATTTAACCTCAGTTTCAAGGCATCAACAGAAAGTTTACTATTTTCTGGAGTTTTGATAAATTGTAGGCAAATTCTGACTCATTATTTCCTGATTCCATCATTTAATATACATATTACAATGTTTTGCAAACCATGTCTGAATGTGTGTGGTAAGCTGAATTTCCCCAACTTTAGTAATACCTATTTGACTTAAAGGATTCAATTTTCATATTAGACCAGCCACTTAGGACACTCAGTGTAAAACAACTGCTCTTGAAGTTAGAAGAATCACCACAAAGAATCCACAGCGCTGGGCTGTGTTTAACTTGTCATTCCCACTGTCAGAATGACAAAACTGATTTGATCATAAATAGTCTTCAAAGAAGGCCAGAGTGTTTTGGGGACACACCAGCCCAGTCGAACCACCGTGAACTTAGAATTCTGAGAGCATGGTATCATCAGACTTCTTTGGGGGAGACTGGTGGAATGTGCAGCTCAGAGTCTAGCTAAACAAAACTTAAATTGTTTATTTAAAAATATGTACTCCAAGAACCCTAATAATTGGAGTAGCATTTGAAAATAATAGCTTCAACAAATATAATTTTTAAAGACTTACTGCCATTGAGAAATGCTGTTCTTTGGGTGTGAAATAAAACACCAGGCTTTCTCCCACTGAAATCTGAGAGACACGGAACTTGTTTTAACTATTCGTATGTCTATGTTGGCTTTACAGATAAAGATCAACTCAATGGCATTTTAGAAAATTAGTTGTGTCTAATCCCCAGTGTCCTAGTCGACATTTCCTTTATTAATAGAACAGGATACACATGGCTGTGGGTGACCTCTTACTGGGTTTGCTATGACTATTGTAGCAGCCTGCAAAATACAGCTGCTCTGTGAAGTACACCAGGATGTTCCAAGAGGGAAAATGCTTCATCAGTCTTCTCCTTAGCTTTCTGTATCTCAACCAAAGTTTCTTGAGCATTTGCATGCTTGTTTTCAAAAATCTCTTAATATATAAGTAATAAAAACAGACAACAAAACACTGATTTCTAAATTGCCCTCCAAAAACTACATCGAATATTTTGTTAATGCACAACTTTCACACAAAAGTATAACTGGTGATTTTTTGTAAAATATTTACCCCTCACCCCACTCACTACTCTGAAATTGTCGTAAGTCATCCAGTAATAAATAGTGAGTAGGCCGGCATTTATTTCCTTATTCTTTCCTACTGCCTTCCTTCCTTCTTTTCTTTACTTTTTGTTTATTTTCTTTTTCTGAAGTACAGGCAAACCTCAGAGGCATTGCAGGTTAGGTTCCAGATCATTGCAATAAAGCAAGTCACACGAATTTTTTGGTTTCCCAGTGCATATAAAAGTTATGTTCACACCATTAAGTCTATTAGTAGTAGGCTATATATTCTAGTAAGTGTGAAATAGCATTATGTCTAAAAATAATGTACAGTCTTAATTTTAAAAATACTGTATTGCAAAAAAAAAAAAAAATGCTAATGATCATCTGAGCCTTCAGCGAATTGTAATCGTTTTGTTGGTGGAGGGTCTTGCCTTCACGTTGGTGAAGGCAAGGCCCCGACTGATCAGAGATGACCTTGCTGAAGATTGGGGCAGCTGTGGCAGTTTCTTTAAAATAAGACAATTATATTTGCCTCATCAATGACCTCTTCCTTTCATGAAAGATTTTTCTATAGATTTTTCTATTTTCTAATGCTGTTTGATACCATTTTCCCCAGAGCAGGACTTCCTTCAAAATTAGAGTCAATCCACTTAAACCTTGCAGCTGCTGTGCCAACTAAGTTTATGAAATGTTCTCAATCCTTTGTTGTCATTTCAACAGTGTTTACAGTATCTATCCAGGAGCAGATTCCATCTCAAGAAACAACTTTCTTCGCTCATCCATAAAAAGCAACTTACTATCCATTCAGATTTTATCCTGAGATTGAGGCAATTCACCCTCCACTTCTAATTCTCACTCTCTTGATATTTCTACTAAATCTGTTCTTGAACCCCTCAAAGTCTCCCATGAGAATTGGAATTAATTTTTCCCAAACTCCTGTTAATGTTGATATTTTGACCTCCTCCCATGAATCACAAATGCTCTTAATGGCATTCAGAATGATAAATTCTTCCTAATTTTCAACTTATTTTGCCCAGATCCATCAGAAGAATCACTATCTGTGGGAGGTATAGCCTTACAAAATATAAGTCTTTTATAACAAGACTTGAAAGTTGAAATTACTCCTCAATCCATGGGCCACAGAATGAATGTTGTGTTGGCAGGCATGAAAACAACATGAATCTCTTTATACATCTCCATTAAGGCTCTTGAGTGACCAGGTGCATTGTCAATGAGCAATAATAGTTGGAAAGAAATCTGTTTTTCTTGGCAGTAGATCTTCACTGTGGGCTTAAGATATTCAGTAAACCATGCTGTATACAGACATACTGTCATCCAGGCTTCGTTGTTCCATTTATAGGGCACAGCAGATTTGGCATAATTCTTAAAGGCCGTAGGATTTTCAAAATAATCAATGAGCATTGGCCTCAACTCACCAATTGTATTAGCTCCTAAAAAGACAGTTTGCTTGTCCTTCAAGCTTTTAAGCCAGGCAATGACTTATCCTCTCTAGCTATGAAAGTCCCAGATGGCATCTTCTTCCAATAAAAGGCTGTTTCATGTACATTGAAAATCTATTGCTTACTGTAGCCACCTTCCTCAATGATCTTAGTCAGGTCTTGTAGATAACTTGCTGCAGCTTCTACATTAGCACTTACTGTTTCACCTTGCACTTTTCTGTTATGAAGACAGATTATTTCCTCAAACCTCATGAACCAATCTCTGCTAGCTTCAAACTTTTCTTCTGCAGCTTCCTCACCTCTCTCAGCCTTCACAGAATTGAAAATAGTTAGGGCCTTGCTCTGGATTAGCTTTTGGCTTCAGGGAAGGTCATGGCTGGTTTGATCTTCTATCCAGACTACTAAAACTTTCTCTGTATCATCAATAAACTTGTTTCACTTTCTTATCATTTGTGTGGTACTCACTTCAAGAACCTTTCCTTTGCATTGACAGCTTGGCTAACTGTTTAGTGCAAGAGGCCTAGCTTTTGGCATGGCTTCCTCACTAAGCATAATCATTTCTGGTTTTTGATTTAAAGTGACAGACCTCTGACTCTTCCTTTCACTTGAACACTTGGATGTCACTGTAGGATTACTAAATGGCCTAATTTTAATATTGTCTTGTCTCATGGAATAGGGAGGCCCAAGGAGAGGTAGACAGAGAAACAGACAGTCAGTGGAGCAGTCAGAACACACACAACATTTATCAATTAAGTTCACTGTTTTATATGTACATGGTTCACAGTGCTCAAAACCAAATACAATAGTAACATCAAAGATTACTGATCACAGATTATCATAACAGATGTAACAATAATGATGGAAACATTTGAAATAGTGTGAGAATTGCCAAAATGTGACACAGACACCCCAAGTGAGCACATGCTGTTGGGAAAATGGTGCCAATAGACTTGCTGGACACAGGGTTGCCACAATCCTTTATTAGTAAAAAAAAAATGCAGTTATCTGTGAAGTGCAATAATAAGATGAAGTGTATCTGAATGTTTTTTGCTTCTTCATTTCTAAAATTACTTATTATTATTATTATTATTTCCACATAATACAAATAAACAAAAAAATCCAGAATGGCCAATGAGCAGGCGAAGATTTTCTTTTTTTTTTTTTTTTTTTTTTTTGAGCCAGATCTCGCTCTGTCGCCAGGCGGGTCGCGGTGCGTGGCGGTCCAGGCTCACTGCAAAGCTCCACCTGCAGTTCGCGTTCCGCTCAACCTCGGTAACGGGACTGCTGGCGCCGCCACCCGCGCCCGGCTAGTTTTTGTATTTTTAGTAGGCGGGGTTGCCGTATGCAGGATGGTCGATCTCCTGACCTCGTGATCCTTTCGGCCTCCCAAAGATGCTGGGATTACGGGCGAGACTACCCAGCCGGCGAAAGATTTTCAACAGCATGCATCAAGGAAAGGGAAGGTAAAATAACACTAAGATAATATTTTCCCCTTTCGGATGCGAAAATATAAAATTGAAGGAATCCAGCATTGGGGTAATTGACACTCTAACACATGGTTAATGGTGCAATCCCTTTTATGCACATAAATTTTCATCCAGCAATTCTACTTTCTGCAATCTGTCTTACAGAAATACTTGTAAAACCATGCAATGACATACATAATAATGACATATATGGAAATTCATTAAATTATGGTAGAGCTATATAATCACCCAACTTAAAAATAAAAGTAAATCTATATTACAAATATGAAGGAATCCCCATGGTATTTTTTAATAAAAAAGAACAAATAGTAAAATAATGTTTATAGTATAATCTTTTCTTTACATGTACATATGCATTGTCAAATTAATTTAGCTGCCTACATAAAAATTTCTATTTACAGACAAATGTCTTCAATTTAATACCTCCAAAATTGAACTACTGATCTTTCCCTCAACACTGTTACCTATTTTACAGATTGGCACCTCTCTCCGTTCACTAGCTCATTCAATAAACCGTGACATGAGGTGATGGAACTGTTAATTATCTTGATTATGAGAATCATTTCACAATGGACACATACATCAAAGCACTACATTGTATTCCATAAACATATATAATTTTTATTTGTCAGTTATTCCTCAATAAAGCTAGTGTTGGGGGAAGAAATCAGGAACATCTCCTCTTTCATATTCCCTATCTCCAATCCAATCCTAAACATGTTGCAAATGTGTCAACTCTTCACTATCTCCATTGTCATTACCCTTGTCTAAGTCTCCACCACATTTTACCTATTACAATAATCTCCTATCTGATTTCTTGTCTACTCTTGAAAATTTCTCATCTATTTTCACATCTGTATTTAAAACACAATTTGGAGCACATCCCTTCATGCACTCTAAGTGTGTGGCTTCCCTTTGCACTTAGAGAAAATCTACACTTCTTGGCTTACACCATCCGCATAATTTCAACACAAATGACTTCTCTGACTAATGACATTATTTTTATAACAGCAATAATAATATTGCCAAATATTATTATTTTCTTGCTTAGGTTTCAAAAAATGGTTTAAAAGATAGAACTGTTAGAAAATACTCTGAATATAGCTGTGGGTTTATCCCAGGATCTACAGTTTGAAAGTTATGTCTTGCCCCATCCTCTAGAATAGCATCCTTGTGGTTTCCCTGAGATTCTTGCCCCTCCACTCTATTCTCCAGACAGGATCAACAAAGGTCATCCTACATCAGTAATATATTCATGACATTCCTTTGCTTAAGAGTCTTCAATTGTCAATGCCAGCCTGACCTAGCCCCTGTCCACCAGCTCTCCAACCTCAACTCATGCCATTGGTTCCTTGATTACTATACTTCAGCCATGTGGCCTCTTCTCAGTTGTTCAGACACACCAAGCTCTTCCTTATCTTGGAGCATGGTATGTGCTTCTCTGCTTAAAATATTTGCCCTCTAGGCTTTATACGGCTGGCTTTTTCTTATATTTTTGGTCTCATTTTAAAAGGCACTTTTTCAGAGAGGTCTTCATTGACCAGTTTTTCTCTCTTTGTACCCTACTCATTTCCTTAATATCACTTATCACAAGTGAAATAGTTTACTTGTTTGTCCTCTGTCTTCTCAATATTCTGGAAGTTCTACGCAACACAGCAATAATAAAGACATTGGTAGTGAGAACGCTGGGGTATGCCTGAGGAGTTAGAAAGACATTTTAGAATATAGCATTAAGTCCTGAATTTAAGGAACTGTGTTAGGAGGGGAAATGAGGAAGGTCATTCCAGGTCAAGGAGACAACTGGTAAAGCTGGGAAAAAAAAAAAGTGTGTAAGAGGATGTCAAATTCCAGAAAAATGCAAGAGGTATTTGGGGCCTAAGGAGGGAAGTAAGGGCCTACTGAGGCTAGAAAGGGACATTGGGGTTGGAAAGATAGGTAAGACCAGATGGTGAAAGACTAAGGAGGCTTTGATTGTCCTTGAACGCTGGGGAGCCACAGCAAGTTTAAAAAAAAAAAGAGTAAAATTAAAGAAGTATGATATAGATGGAATAAAAGGAGGAAAGACAGAGATAACATTCTAAAAGACAAATGTGTAGTTCCATCTCTCCTCACTAATAAAATAAATATAGGCAGCCTAAACATGAGAGATAAAATAAGTATAAGTTTTAAAGTTGAATATATAAGAAAATAAGACATGTAAACATTTAGTATAAATTCAAATACATTCTAAAGTTAAACTTTTATAAATAATGCAGCTTTGAGAATGCCAGCTAATTTTCCAAAGAAACCAGTGCCAACACTGTGTTAAATAAAACTCAATGTAGTTAATAAGAGTAAGTGCAGAGCTATTTGCCCTAAATAATTAAAAAAAGTTTGAGGATTATAATCCATATATCACTCTGGCAAACTGTACATAGTAAGGTTGCTGGATTTATAGAAAAACAAACAATAACATTTCAAGATACTAGTACATAAACAAGTCATTAGACTGAGAAACTTAACAACTTGCAAAATACATGAAACTTAGTATTTCCCATTTAGAGATTCACCTAATCATCTCAAAAAAATCATAGTAAATATGAAAAGGTCACTTTTTTTTTTTTTTCCAAATCACAGAGTTTAGATGTGACCTGATTTGACCCCAAATTCCACTGGACATTCTGTTACAAAGTAATCAGAAATACACAATGTACTTGTTCAATTTGTTTGTACTATGTAAAATTGATTTTTTTCTTTAATACTAAAATTTGGTCCATCTGTTGGGAAAACAGAAAATGTTCTAAATATATACAAAGACTGGAAATGCTCCATTCCACTGGCTGTATCCTATGGTATATGCATTTTCATCAGTATGTTTGTCTTGCAGACAAAATGAATATCAGATGGTGGTTTTGAAAAAGGGCAGACCTAACATGAGGTGATTAGTTTCAAAAACAGATTTTTATTCTTGATAAATTATTACCAAATACAATCATCTGTTGATTGAGGATATAAAACAAATTGGTCATACTACAACCCACAGGTTAAATGAAAAACGGAAATAATAAGTTTATTTAACATGGTCTTGCATTAGGTTCCCAGCAGTGCAAATCTAAGGCAAATAATTAGATTTCCAATTTCAAGGTATACATTTGTTAAGCCAGACGTTTCCTGAGGTCTTCTATTTCTCTGTTGGCTAGTTTCACTGCACTGGCAATGTATTTAGGACATTTTCACTTAGAACTCTGTATTCCTACACCTTATGTATTACCCTGTTCAAAGCCAGTGTTATAGTTTGATTCAGGGAAAATACATAGTGGGCAAAGGGCTGATTGTGATGACTCCTGGATGCAAATAGGGTTCCACTACATTGTCATATAGATGTAATGACTAATGACTAATGACTTTAAAAAAGAAAATCCTAGGGCCGGCAGGAGTGGGGAGTGGGCAGAACTTACCAAGAGACCACTGCCAAACCAAACAAATGACAACCTTTTACACCAAGTAAACAAGACAACAAATAGCACACTTAACTTCTTAAACATCCACTTTTCTCTCAGGGCAACCTCTTCATTTTATGATGAAAAATAAAAAGTTAAAGGACAATTGCTTTGATCAATAGTATATTCTATTTTTATGAAACATAGACCCCTACCCTCCTCTTCCCCTCTTCTATTTCTTTAGTAATTTACAACTCTGCTATGTAATGTCTCTCCAGGGAGCAAAGAATCCCATTACAGATGATTCCTCTGTGCAGACTTCAGCTCTGTAAATCAACAGGCTGAGCTCTCTAACAGATTTTAAATTCCTGCTTGAGTTAGGTTGGTTCAACTTGTAAATTGGTCCGAAAGCTGGGGGCAGGGGAGGAAGGAGAGTTTGGTATCAGAATAAGTTTCAGGAAAAGAGTTTATAACACAATTTGTGTTTTTGTTGTCTTCCCCAGTAACTACTGTGCATTGAGGTAGAACAGGGGAATTCTGGAAATAGCAGGGATTGAAAAAAGTATATACAAAGGAGATTCTCACCATAGGAGAACATTTGCAGATGATTTTAACAAGCCCAAAAAAGTGTATCAGAAACATAAACTGTACTAATGCCTCCTTGGAGATAAGATATTTAAATGGTCTCGAGTATCTTGAAAAAGTAAACTTGTATAACAAAGGAGTGCAGGGGGCATTATTTATAAAATAAGTCTCTGAGAATTAGTTGCCTCATAGGGATTTATTTTCCTATGAGGATTTATATGCCTTTATTACTCAAAAAATGAAAAGTCCTCTAGAAATCCATTGATGACATACATGAAATCTGAGAGACTGCCATTATTTTTTGTATAATACATCTTGTAAAACTAAGATGTAGGGCATAACTAATTACATAAAAAGTTAATTTGTAATAATAATTTTACACATATTATACTAACACAGACACATTAGGAAACAGACTTTCATATTTCCATTATTAAAAATCTAACATAGTATGGTTTTCAATGTTTCACAATAAAAAAGAAAACACTATGTTCAAGTTGAGCTGTTACTGAAATAGAACAACAGTGAGAATAGGGACAGAGATAGCAACTCTATATCCCCAACTCAATTGTTTCTGAAAGTCAATTCCATAAAAAATCCAGTCACTTGGAGTTAACAAACTACTCTTTTATTGTTATTATCAATGTATGAGATGTCTCTCTCAACAACCTCTTAGCAAAGTTCTTCCCAATCATCATCCTAGTATGAAGTCTCATCAGTTCGATCCTAGATCACCATATTTTATTTTGTCTATGCGTTTTGCTTTGAGTTTTTCCCAGCTCTTCAGCGTGTGTGCAGATTAATCCTCCTAAAATATTACCCTAATCATTAATTAATGAAGTCTGGAATGTAAAATATTTGCATTTACTCCGTTCTGTGGTCTCAGGGAACAACCTTTGACTACGCCCAAATTTTCTGAAAACTAATATTGTTGTTGGTAAAGGAGTGAGAGAATGAACGAATTAGGACAAATCATTTCTACCACACAATCTCCTCCAAGCAAGCACATCGAATTGTGAGACAACATTTCCCTTTTAGTATAAAAACAATAGTGTATAATTATTTAACTGAAGGAGGTTTTAGGAGATAACCTAAGAAAACTCTTGATGCAGACATGACCATCCATTTCAGGTAATTTCCCATGGGGTCCATTGCCTTCTGCAGGCTGTCAACACAACACAATACTCAAATTTTGCCTCTGATCACTGTGATTACCTTACAGGCTGAACACATCTCTAGGACAGTTTGGCTCCTCTGGTCATAAGCTGAGTGACACTCTATAACCATCTTTGCTGTAACTGGTTTTCTGGAAAGGATCTCGCTGTCAATCTTTACGCCAAAAGTGTTCCCAAAGTCAGTCTTTTCCCTAGTATAGATTATTAGGCAGGGACTCCTCTGTGCTGCCAGGAAACTTCAGACTAAACTTTTTAAAATGCAAGAAAAAGCCTTAGGGCACAATTGGGCACCCATTTGCCGCTCTAAGAATGGTGTGTTTGTTTGAAATTGGTGCTCCATTGCTAAAGTTCAAGAGGAACTTAAAAAAAAAAAATCAGTGTTTGAAAGATCCAATTTCCTTGTACTTATGGTCAAGAGTTCATAGCTACTTCTGTTAGAAAGAGCATTAACTTTCCTTAGCAAAAGCAAAAAAAAAAAAAAAAAAAAAAAAAAAAATTTAAGACCAGAAAAGGAATCCATTTCTCCATCTATTGATTTATCAATAACTTTCTTCTAAAGCCATCTTTGCCTTTGTATCCAAGAGCCTCATTCCCTACTTATTTGGCATTTACAATCTCAAGTGCAAATAATAAATAATGAACTCCAGAACACCCTTCCAAACATTCTTTGCTCCTACTTAGGCTTACTTCAAATAATACTTCCTTGGCTTCTGATTAACAATTCTCTTATGTGTGCTCTCACAGAACACTGTCTCCCCACCACCATCTGCCTCTCCCCTGCACCGAGAATGGAGCACTTACCACTTTCTATTACAGTGGTTGCATGAGTTTGTTTCCAGCTTATCCTCTGAGCTCCCAAGGGACAAAGGATCATGTTTTATTCACCTTTGAATTTCAAACTGCAGCATAGTATTTAACATATACTAGGTGTTCCATAAATTGATTTCCTGAATTGAACTGGACTGACAAATTGCAATTCAGGACATGTCAATTACTGGCTAAGGCCAGGCCTCCACAGAGGACAGCAGTGAAGTGAAGTAATTATCCAGATCACTGAGGGAAAAAAAAAATGCTAATTTGGACAAATTGAGTAAGCAAAATTTTGCCTAACTGAACTAATCCATCATTTCATTGCAATGCGTAGCTTTCCTAATGGAAATTTGACCTCTGTGGGGCAGTCCTATTCTCTCCTTGCATTGTGTTATAACTGAGGCACCTGTTTAATACTGATGCTGAACATACCCTACACCTCTTACACACAGGACAAAAATTGCATCCTAATCCTTGTCAACTGTCTAATGGGAGTGTCACTGATTCCAAGTAGGGTCAACAGAGGGCAGTGTGTTGATGGTTCTATGAAACCCCTGATTGGACCCACATTTTAAAGAGCACAGCACACTAATAGGGTGAGTCACTGGAACCTTCTTTATATACCAAAGTCAGCAGGTTGCAAAACTAAATTCAATTTTTAGCACATGGTTTCTCCACATGAAGTCTGCATAGTCCTATACACAAAAAGTAAGGTGGGTCTCTCAATACATTTACCCTTTGGGAAGAAGATAAATCCTTACTGGATTTTAATGATCATTAGAGGAAGAAGATAATATTGCTTTAAAAAAAGAAAAGACAGATCAACAGCTTTATTATTTATAGTGAACATATTTGTTGGCATCTTTCCTTTTCTGGCTCACTTGTGCTTGGTCTAAGTAGGAAAAACAAATTACTCAAACAACAAAGCAACAGATTAGAATTTTAAATAATTGGCTTTTAATCCTTTGTCACGCTGTGATCCCATAATTAATTTCCTTATTTATACATATCTAGCTTCAGAAATGGAGAAAAAAGGTTTCTATTGCTTCATAACAAAGTGCAATATTTAGAAAATACTTTCCATCTGTTAATTTAAATCTTTCAGCTTATAAACAACGATTTAGTTGCAAATAACTAAAAACGATACATGTAATATTCAGTATTAACACTGTCTAGAATTTGTTATTCTGTACAGGCTTCAAAGTGGGGGACAAGTATCTTTTTTAAAAAAATAGTGTCAGGCAAGCAAAATATTTAATGACAACTTACGATCAGACAGAGTTAGAGCTACACTACTGTAGCCAGAATAAAGAAGTAGGAAAGAATGTGGAAATTAGAGAAATCTAAGTTTGAGTCTGAGTTTCACCAGTTATGAATTTTGTGACATTGAGCAAGTCACTGAAACGTTCTTAATCTTACTTTGCTCATTTCTAAAATAGAAATAATAGCTCCACCCTTATCTAATCCTGGGATTGTTTTGAGAAGAACATGAGATAACATAAATGAAAGAATTCTGGGAACTATACAGTAATACACAATGCAAAGACACTATTATTGTTATCTTGGCATGCGCCTATTGATGGTAATGACAGAAGCAAGGGTCTGATGTTTGCCATTAGATGTGTCGCTAACGCTCTGCTCTTAATAAATGTAATTATCATAATTACAAATTAATTTGTGTTCAGATTCAGTTACTTGCAAGACTGAAATGTTTGTTTTGACACCAAGTGAACAACTTATACCAATTTAAATAGAAAATATAAACAAACATATATACTACAAAGCTGTGCCACAAAAAGACTTTAGTGCACATTCCTTCAAAGTAAAAGAGTTCTTTTCTCATCTGACTTCCTACTCATTCGTGTAGGACAAACCTGTTATCAAATGTCAATCATATCTTATTAAATTGACTGTGAAAACTGTAAACTTCAGAAATAGATATTTTTCAGCCATGGGATTCCTTGAGTTTCTTGCTGGAGATGCAATTTAGCAATGCCTGTTCAGGAGTTTTTTTTTTTTTTTTTTTTTTTTCCTTAAAAGAAAAGATAAAGTGATTAGTGCATAAATTCAAATTGGTATAGATAAAACCAGGTGGTAAATTTCAGAACCTATAGCAACGGGAATAAGCCCCAGACCAGGCGTGCACTTATTTATACTTTACGATGGGAGTCAGGAGCTAACCCAGATATAATCCACTATGTTTTATGTAACGGGAAAGCACCCAGAAGATACTAGTCATCTTCCTAAAGACCAGACTTCCTAAATAAGGAAGCAATCTTCAACTAGCTTTCCCTTTTGTGAACTGCTAACATACAGGATGCAGTTTTAGCTTCAAGCCATAGCTCTTTGTAAAGGTTCTGTCATACCACCAGAAATAATTTTTGTTTTTCTACATATCATTAGTTCTCAATTATTTTCAATAAGACTCTTTTCCCACGCTATTATAAGTTGGCTAGACAAGGTAGAGACATCACCATAGTTCTCTGGGTTTTCTAAAAATGATTATTCTCCAGTAAAGGTATTTATGGAGATTCTTGGCCAGGCTGGTAACTTCCCAAATGTCTTTCTTACTGGCAACAAAACCTCCAAATTAGCTTATTATTAAAAAATAGGTGCCAAAAGGAACTCCTTGTCGCCACCAACTGTAAATTCCACATATTTTTGCATCTAAATAAACAATGAGATTAGATCATCTATGTAGCTTATACCCCAACCCAAACCAGCGTCCAAAGTAAAACTATTTTGTGAAATATTGTGGTATTATGTGAAGGAAAATAAAGTGTACCATACTCAAAAACACTTATGAATTAAACGTGTCTTTTCTGTTGAATTTATCAGAGCTGCAAAATGCTATTATGTATTGTGACTGTCTAAAAAAGTATTTACAAAATTTATTTGACCATGAAACTCTCATTCAGGGGACGCTAAAAACCTGGAAGAGATGCAGTTAAGAAGTGCTGGCCTATGATATGGCAAAAACATGTCAAAGAGATTGTTATTTAAATAATAGTTGTCTTGTGTGTGGCTAATTCCACTTATGCCAATCCATGTGGCCACAGAGAACCTACTGTCTTGCCAGGCTCCATTTATTTAAAGACTACATACAGACTGCTTTGAGAGGAGAAAAAACGGTGCTAACAATTCTAAGAATTTTTTTTCCCCAAGTAACAGCAATCTTAGGAAATTGTTTAAGCTACCTTCTCCATGAAGTCACAAGGTCCCAATATTGTCTCACCTTATTTTCATTGACAATGTGTTTATGGAATTACAAGATCCAGGTTACAAACAACAAAATACTGGTGCAATCTCATTTCTACTAATTCTGGGGGAACTGGATTCACAATTTAAATGAGAATATACTATAGCATGTCAGAGACTTCTAGGGATAATGAGTTGAGAGCTAATACATCTGTGTTTAGCTACTCCGTAAATCATATTTGAATTCAAATTTCCTATCTGTGTCTCTGATATTCATTTTCCCAGTTTCCAAGATGGTTGAGTGATGATAGAGCTGATGACAACTGTTAGATGACTGTTTCTGCTACTATAGAAACTCAAATCAGGCATTGACCTCAGAAGACTATTCTTATAATCAGAATACTGATGATGAGCTTTGAGGTTTTTGTTTTTGTATTTTTTAAGGGCAGTGGGAAGGACCTAGATTTTATCTCTTTGCGGAAGTTCCTCTTTTCCCTGAGCTGAAGTGGAGGCTCCCACAATACTACAGTAGCTTCGGAGTGTGCTCAGCGGCTGTGGCAGCTCAACCATGCAATTTTATAGCAGGCAGCAAACAAGGCAGAGAATTCAGGGTTAAAAACTCAAGTGAAGTTTTGTCTTCTACGGTAATGAAAGCTGACTAAAAGAGTAAATCAAATGGATCTCCTAACAAAATGAAAACAGCTGTTTGGCCTGGCTTGGTCTCTGATTTAGGTTAAGTAATTATTGCTCTAGTGTGGTTCAAGGTTGTTCTGTATTAGTGAAATAAGATATCACATGAAAATCATCCAACTTTTTAATTTACTGTAGCATCAGAAATTCCACTGTATAAAAACTCCAGAAACGTAATCTTCTAAAAACTTTACCTATAAACCTTTTCAAATACCAATTGATTCAATCTTCCAAGACATAATTACATGATACACAATTACATTATAGTAATAATCTTTAGTATCTAAACTAAGAAAATATTTTAATATTTTAACTTTAAAATGCTAAATTTTTTCAGATTTTTACTGAAGTGATATATCTGAATTCTTAAATGATTGTAAATATTTTTTTGTAAGGAGACGTGTGTATAAACAGCAAACAATGAAAAGCTACTTTCTGAACCCCCCAAAAAGCCTACATTTATATAGTGTAAATCTTTTTTTTAAATTCAACATTGGTATACCAATAGTGGTTGAGAAGAAAAAAAATTATAATGAAAAAGCACAGCAAAGCAATAGTATTAGGGAAGAGGTTTCTGTATTTAACACTAGTCAGTAAAATTATTCATGTCACTTCAAATTCTACTTCTTATTTGCTTTTCATTCTTCTATCACCATTATTAGTGTCACTTCTCTCTTATTTAAGCACTTTATTTCGCTTATGTTTGCCTATTATAACAAAGGACAAATAAATGGTAGGTTGGTGATAGTATCTTTTTATTGATGTTCCAGTAATTATTTTTAAATAATAAAAATCTAAAAATATTACCTGATGCAAGGCACTGAATTCCTGAAGAAAACAAAGACTGAAGGTTTTGGTTGCCTTCTCTGGCTGTTAACCACCATTACATCACTGGATGGATGCTTAAATGTATGAATAAAGAATAATATTAAAGTATTTTCAAACAACAAATATTTAAATTATAGGATAACGTTTCTTCAACAGTGACATCTTTAGAGGATTTTCATGCACTTGGGTACATTCAACTCAGTTCCCAGCAAAAGAGAGTGACAGAGAGAGAACATTACATCAGAAAATTAATATTTTGAAGAAAATTACTTAAGTGGTTTAAAGCCCAGGGAAAAGTCTCAGATGTTCTTGTTATAGCTATTATTGTTGGACACAAAACACGACATATTTACCTTTCCAGTGGGATATAGTTTTGTAGGTTTCCTAAGTCTAAATAGCATTTCTCACTAGTCCCTGCCAATTATTCTAACTAGTACTTGCCAGCACATCAGAATAACAGAAACAACAGAGTTAAATGTTTTATTTCTCCAATGTGTTTCCACATTATGATCTTTCTTTAGGGTCAATGTTCCTTAAATAGGTGGCTATATCATATTTGGAGTTTCTATTCAGATATTGTCTTATGGAACTAGATCAACAATGCACAATTTGCCTAAGGATTAGAGAGAAACTCAATGACAAGCAATATTTAAAAGGAAGGTTTAATTTTTTTCCTTTCAGACAGTTAATGTAAATTCTACTAACTGAGATGTTAAAAAATGATAGGGCACATGAAGCCAGTCTACATTCTTAGCCGTCTGCAATCCGAGGAGGGTTAAAGAGGAATGGTCCTACCCCTTTGCACAGTCCTTTTTTTTTTTTTCCAAGAAATACAAAGTCTGCTGTTGTTACTGCATAAGTCTTTGTAAATAGGCAAATGTAATTAACTTAATTTTATAAAGAAAGCTGGGCATACTCAGTGCCACTTAAAGAGTGCATCTTTAATTTCTGAGTCAAAATATAAGGTCAAACTCTACTCAGTTTTCAGTAGCCATGTTTCCACCAGTAGTGTTAGCACAGTACTTACAGACAAAATCCCTCTGCTGAAAAGAGGGGATCCCTCCCTGGAAGTCACTTGTCTTACTCTGAAATATAGTTGGCCTTTCAGCAAGATGGGGAGTAGGGGCACCAACAGCCCCACACAGATGAAAACTGGCATATAGCTTTTGACTCCCCCAAAACTTAACTACTAATAGCCTACTTTTTTTTTTTTTTTTTTTTTTTTTTTTTTTTTGAGACAGATCCTCACTCTGTCACCCAGGCTGCAGTGAAATGGCAGGATCTTGGCTCACTGCAACCTCTGCCTTCTAGGTTCCAGTGATTTTCCTGCCTCAGCCTCCCAAGTAGCTGAGATTACAAGCGTGTGCCACCACATTCGCTATTTTTGTTTTTTATTTTTAGTACAGACGAGATTTCACTGTGTTGGCCAGGCTGGTCTCAAACTCCTGACCTCAAGCGATCTGCCTGCCTTGGCTTCCCAAAGTGCTGGGATTACAGGCATGAGCCACTGCACCTGGCCTAATAGCCTACTCTTGACTGGAAGCCTTACCAATAACACGAACAGTTGACTAACATATTTTGTATATGTATTATGTAAAGAAAAGAAAATCTTTTTTAGGAAAATCATAAGAAAGAGAAAATATATTTACTTTTCATTAAATGGAAGTAGATCATCATAAAGGTTTTTATCTTCGTCATCTTTATGTTGAATAGACTGAGGAGGAAGAGGAAGAGGGGTTGGTCTTGCTGTCTCTGGGGTGGCAGGCGGCAAAAGAAAATCCACACAGAAGTAGACCTGATCAATTGAAACCCGTGTCGTTTGAAGGTCAACTGTACTTCTTTTGAGTCCCTGATCTATCTTTAGCTCTCAGTTACTCATGATATTCCTCCACCTGGGTTATCACTGCTTGAATAATTTTTTAGTTGCCACACCTTCATGAGTTCCAGCTTGGCAACAAATGTTTTCTGAATCTACACTGAAAAAGTCTCGCACCATGTACATACTTTACATTTTTTCTGGATCAGCCTCCTAAGATATTATATACCTTATTAATTCCTTCCTTCTGACAGAATTCCCGGGGCAAATCTAGTAGAATCTAAGAAATGAGCATCAGTGATGGATTTTTTGGTTTAAAAGATTATATTTGTGACCTAGTGTTCAGCTTCAGAAAGAACACACTACAAAAACCGAGGGCCTCATATCATCAGTTTGTATTCATTGGTAAGTGTTCCTAAAATCACAGAAACTCCTAGTTGATCAGGTTGAATAGAGGTTACAGTCCTGGATTTTCTGAGTTTAGTCAAGGGTCTCTAAATTGTAGCAGTCAATTGGCACCAGGTGGCCCAAGGAATCAACCCTCCCAAGGATGCTTTTCTACCTCCTTTGTTTCCTTTATCATTTACTTTTACCCTGAGATTGTGCAGGAAACATGAATTTCCAAAGACTGGCATTTCAAGGGGATATGGAATTTCCAAAGATTGGCAATCTTCAAGCCACTCCTTTGCCTTCTACCCCATTTTCCTCAGAACTCTAAAACAGAGCAATTTCCAACAGCCTACAGCCTTTCAAGGCAGCAAGCCCTTCTGCACATGCTTACTGAAGAATGGCATGAAATGTTGTACAGAGACAAGATGAGATAACAGGCTATCCTGAGGAATATTTGCACTTAAAAGTTGAACAGTGTTCAACAGTGTTCAAACAATCACACAGTTTACACCCTTGCAGTCAACCATTTCAAAGCATATGTTCCATTCATTTCTCCTTTTCCTCTTAAATCCTTTCATGAAAAAAATTTTTTAAAAAGAATATTTGGCTCAAAGCAACAAAGTAAATCTTCAAGTTATTTTCCTAAATACTATTTTCATGTTAGGTTTTTAAAATTTAGAATATAAAATGTAGCTTATCATACAAACATCTACAATAAAACTTCAGCAGAAGACCTTGCACAGCTCTTTAGGGAACTATTTGTTCCACACTAACTTACAGGTTACTTTATATCACAGGTATTTCTTTACTTGATGTTGGCAGAGATGTAAGACAATTTCTCAGCTTTCATATCCTATGAATACTGGTAACCATATCGAAAGCTAGGGCGTTCACTAGATTAAGTTCAGCCATAAATTTAATCTATCAGAATCTTTTGTAGTAAAATATTCGCTCCTACTTTCAAATTATAGGATTCTTGAACTGGAAAGGACCTTAGAAACTATCATTCCACAGCCATCATTTTACATATGAGGCTATTGAGGCCCTAAAAGATGAAAGGACTCACCCAAGGTCACACAACGAGTTGGGAGATGAGCCCAGACTGGCTCTTTCTTCTTCTTTGGGAAGTAATGGTAAAACAACCACATTTTAAAAGAGATTTAATCTCACACTGTACGTAGAAAAGACAAAGATGGGCTCCTTAATTCCCAGTTCCTAAAATTAAACATTTCAGTCCTCTCCTCTTTAGCACTTTTAAGCAATACCAAACTCAGTCACAGTGTTTGCTCATTCCCATTCAAGATTCCTATTTCTTTTATTGTAGGCTTTCCTCATCATTTTTCCCATATAGCTATCTGCATGTTATATTTGAAGAAATTAAAGTACTCCAGAAAATATGACATATAAATCACAAGGATTATTTTTATGTGATAAGATATTTAAACAAAGTTTTCTGAGTTCCTAAAATAAGCGCTTAGGCCATAATTAAAAATTAATCCAGGCTGGGCGCAGTGGCTCACACCTGTAATCCCAGCACTCTGGGAGGCCGAGACAGGTGGATCACGAAGCGATCAGGAGATCAAGACCATCCTGGCTAACACGGTGAAACCCTGTCTCTCCTAAAAAAAAAAATACAAAAGTGTGGGGCGGTGGTGTGTCCTGTAGTCCCAGCTACTCGGGAGGTGAGGCAGGAGAATGCGTGAACCAGCGGGAGGTGGAGCTTGCAGTGAGCCGAGATCATGCCACTGCACTCCACCCTATGCTACAGAGCAAGACGCTGTCTCAAAAGAATCCACAGGTGGCTGAGGCACAGGGATTGCTTGAACCCAGGAGGTGAAGGTTGCAGTGAGTCAAGATCATGCCACTGCACTCCAGCCTGGGCAACAGAGTAAGACTCTGTCTCAAAAAAAAAAAAAAAAAAAAAGAATCCACTCATTGCTTTAAAATACTTCAGAAAGAAAGAAAAAGAAAAAGATAGGAAAACAGATGAAACAAGATGAGGAAATTTGTAACTGTCATTATAATTTGATTATAATTGCTCTAAAATTATAACTGCCAATGGATATGTGGAGTTTACTATACTATTCAGGAAAATGTAGCATTTTTCCTAATAAAATGTTTTTTAAATTACCAAACTGCATACTGCCCTTTGGGAGAAAAACAGTCCCTAAATTTCAGTGTACACAAGCAGACTGTTACAATGAAGAGTAAACAGGTAAAGGAGATTTCAACTAAAGTTTTCCATCTTTTTTTAAAAAAATTGTTATTAAAAAAGAACACATCACATGAAATTTAGTAACTTAGCCATTTCTAAGTGTACTGCTCAGTAGTGTTAAGTAGATTCACATTGTTGTGCCATATATCTACAGAACCTTTTCATCTTACAAAACTAACACTCTATACCCATTAAACAACAGCTCTCCATTTCCTACTCCAGCCTCTGGCAACCACCATTCTACTTTCTTTCTATGAATTTTACTACTTTAGATACCTCCTAAAAGTGGAATCACACCGTTTGTCTTTTTGTGACTAGCATATTTCACCTAGCATAATGTCCTCAAGGTTAATCCATGCTGTAGCATGTGACAGGATTTTAATCCTTTTAAAGGCTGAATAACATTCCATCCTATGTATATACTATATTTTTAAAATTTGTTCATTAGTTGATGGACATTTGGGTTACTTTTACCTGAAAATCTTCATCATAACATAATATTTTTGGAGGAAACTGAAGTATAAGGTGCTGTAAGAAAAATTCAGCTAAGCAGCAATAATAAAGAATGGATATGCAGTAACTGGAACAAAGCGCATCCATCAGCTGTTATCAGCTTGCTATCCATCACTCCAGGGCCTAGAAGAAACTGAGCACACCTAATGAAAATCAGTCTATGGGTCCATAAGAGACTAAATGTGCTTTTCATCTACTTTTGTTTTCTAATCCTCCTTTATTTTAGTATTCCTTTTTGATGGAGCTATTCAAAGGATATTGATGGATATGAATATATTTTTATTCCCTTAGTCTAGGGATATGGCGGTAAGAGATGTAGCTTGACTGGGAAGAAGGTACATCGATGGTTGAGGATTAGGAAAGTGCCAAATTATTCAGATTTTTAAAATTTTTGATTAATAAAAATAACATTTACATCTCAAATTTGTAAAAGGAACTTGGTGTTACAGGTATTCCATGGTTTATTTTGGTGATGGATTTGATAAACCATTTGATTTCCAAGAAGGTGAACACTCGTGTTCCATTTAGCAACTTGGAATAAGGTTCCCAAATGGCACTACGATATTCTGGGATTCTGGGGAGATTACTATTTCCCCCCCCCCGCCTTTTTTTTTTTTTTTTTTTTGTTTTTTGTTTTTTGAGATGGAGTCTCACTTTGTCATCCAGGCTGGAGTGCAGTGGCACAATCTCGGCCCACTGCGACCTCTGACTCACAGGTTCAAGCAATTCTCCTGCCTCAGCTTCCTAAGTAGCTGGGACTACAGGTGCCTGCCACCACTCCCAGCTAATTTTTTGTATTTTTAGTAGACACAGGGTTTCACCGTGTTGGCCAGGCTGGTCTCGAATTCCTGAACTTCAAGTGATCCACTCGCCTCAGCCTCCCAAAGTGCTAGGATTACAGGCATGAGCCACCATGCTCAGCCTATTTTATAATTTATTAGAGAGAATAAACCCACTATAAAGGATGAAGCTCTTTGGATGATCGTTCTCCGTCTGATCCTATGCGAGATAAAGTCCATCCAAGATCACTTGGGCACTGAGAAACCTCTGCCATCTTATCTGGATCCACTTTTGTACTTTGTATTTTGCCTCTAGTTCACTTTCTCAGTTCCCACTCCCTCTCCAAAGGATCACCAATCCCCTGGGCTCATTAAATTTCTGACTTGGATTATGTGGAGTGATTAATGGCAGTGGGCCTGGTACATGTGGAGGTCAGCGTGCTGAGCATCCTGCACGTCAGCGACAAAGACACCCGCGTGCATCCACCAACTCACTTTTCGCCTCCACAGCCATAATTTATTCATCCCAGAGTACACTCAACCATCTGCTATTTATTTTGTTTTCTTTAAGCATTATTTCCTTCGATTTGCTAAGTCAGGGCACAGGTGAAAAGTGGTAAGAAGCAAAGCGGAGCTGTTGTTGATGGACACAGGAGGGGTGAGTTGAGTTCCCCATGAGGAAGAGCATTCAGCTCCACAGAAAGGGCCTAACTGTATTGTTGAATACTTAAATCCCTGCCTAATAGGAGCATTTGGGCCAGGCCCAATCATAACTAGCTAAGGCTAGACTCCTGGGGTGAGGAGTGTAAAGCTGGGGAATTTTAAGCATCCTTAATAGTAGCCCTGTAATAAACTGATGCTCTGAATCTTTGCTAGAGTCTGCACAAGACTGGGCTATAAATTTTACATTTGGCGAAGTGACTCATAAAGAAACACCCACCTGATTTCAGACATGCATTTTGGCAGTCAGGGCACTTGCTAAATTAGCTATGGTTCTATTTTTAGCAGCTTTCCTTCTCTGCCTAAAATACAATGATTCTATCTGGACAGTACAGTTTTACAACTCCGTCCTCTAGTGCTGCTTAGTAGTCTGTCTTTTGGATTGGGAAACACTGTAGTTTGCTTCCTTTTTAAGTGCCCAAAACATTGGAACACACTTGATTATTATCATTTTTAATCTATAAGGTTCTGGCCCTGTGAGTTGTTTTCTTCACGAGAGTAGCTATAATAAATGGATTATCAAAATGCATTTGAGCTAACAATCCCTGTTATTACAGAGTGATAAAAATATAAAACCACTTTTTCATCAGGAAGAGTTGAAGTGTCTCTTGTCTGGGGAGGTCCAGTGTTGATTTGAGGAACTTGGGTCAACCTGGTATTTGACCTTTGGCAGGAGGCTGCCCTGGGTCTTATATTCTTAACAAACTGGGCCCAAGACAATAGCGTGCTTTATAGCCCAGAGCCCGATCACTGTGTTTCTCCAAGGAAGACCTCAAGCTGAAAAGCCAACATGCCTGACAACCACCGTCAAGGTACCAAGGGCATAAGCACTAGACATTGGAAAACAAATGGAAAAGCACACACAGCTACATCTGGAATCCTAATGGGCCGCCAATGGTTCCCAGCTAAAGGAAGAATTACCCATGTTATTTTATCATCCCTTGCGCTAACTTTGCTGTTTATGTACAGCAATAAATGATTTTTTAAAAACATATTTGGGTCATTATGTCATATACCACCAGCAAGTAAGGTTGTTTTATTGTGCTTGGAGTCAAAATACACTGCTATACCCAGATGTACGGGAAGTTTAAAATCTCTTGTCTTTCTGTATTCATTTCTCTTGGACAAATGAGTTAAGTTTTTAAAAGGAAAATTGAGAATTTTTATGGCTTTTACTCCCACCTCGCCAGTAAAATTTGCACCAGTATTTTTCTACCCAGCAAAGGTGCCTGGCCAATGATAACACTAAATACAAATGCAGAAAGCCAAACATCTTCCAACCAACAGGAAATGCCAGAGATTTTTTTTGGGGGGGGAACACTTTTAGCAAGTTGGATTCTTCTGCCAAGGCTGTGCTGTAATCAAAAAGTAACTGCAGATGAAGAATATGAAGTGAAACCTGGAGGTTCAAGCCAATTCTTCCCATACAATGATAGGTGAATTTCTACCTTTATTTCTGCTTGCTGCAAGCAGTTTTAAATTTCACCTGCTCTATTAAGCCTTTTATCACACAGACTAAAACTTAGCACAAAATGTTATATTTTCTGAGTTAAAAAAAAATTCCTGGCTGGGTGCGGTGTTTACACCTACAATCCTAGCACTTTGGGAGGCTGAGACAAGGTAGCTTGAGTCAGGGAGTTTGAGACCAGCCTGGGCAACATAGGGAGGACCTGTCTCTGTTAAAATTTAAAGATAAACAAATAAAAATTCCAAAATGCCGGACCCTTTATCATAATGTGTCATTTTGCATGTTCTACAATCAATAGATATGGTTTCTTTTTCTACCCATTCCCCACAATTTCCAAAATTTCAAAGTTCAATTCACCCCAATCTGCTAAATCTTCTTCCATTCCATTATGAATAAGGGGAAGTGGTTTCTCAACATGAACAAAGTGAAGGACTACATACATCAGGGGAGAAGAAAGGCTGAGAAAAGCAGATGTTCAGATGTGGATCATGACCAACCCATCAGCTACCCAGAGAATCAGTCCTTGTGTGAGTGTTTAGTTTCTGAAGCGGAGGATGCTGGCTTTCCTGTTTACTTAACTAGCCCTGTCACTGGATTACAGGTGGCCTGGAAAGAAGATTTAGGAAATGTTTTCTCTCTTCATAAATGAACATCAAATTATTTTACAATGTGCCCTGGTACACGCATCATGACAGGTTGGAGGCCAAACACAATCTTAAATAAAGCAGAGGCTGGGGTGGGTATGGGGTGACCCTGATTGTGAGTCAGGAAGAGAAGGAGCTGTTTCCAAGTTATTGTCAAATTTTCACACAATTTACTAAGAGATGAGTCATTGTACTCATTAACCTAGCACACATTCCACTCCAAATCCCCTTCCTTGGCAGAATTTCTAAAGTTTTGGTTATTCTTGCATAGCAGCTGACTTTCATCTTTTCAGGGGATCCTCTTCAGTATCCACTATTGAGTTTCCTGGAAGCATCACCATGATTCTTACTTTTGTTATTAATGATCAGTCTTTTTAAAAAAGCATCCTTTCGACTTGATTCTGAGTTTCACCCAAATCCTCTACACAAGAAAAGCCAAACATCACCAGGGTTGATTTCGTATGGAAGAAGCCATTACTTGAAATGTATCAGTTGAGTTTAGAATTCCTCCCTTATTCTCTCTCTCTTTTTCATGCTATTTATAGTCATTGTTTTCTTTTATCTTATTTTAAAAAATTTTTCACCAAATTTCAATGGTGAATTTGGTGATTTCTCCCCTTTTTTCTTGCTTATGTTCTGACCCTGCCCTCCCTGACACATTTCAGCAGTGTCTTATTCTTGACATATTTCACATTTGAGGAGCATTTTAGTCTCTTGCTTGTACCTCTACATTCCCCAGCCCAGAAGTCTTCACAGATCATTGATGTCAAATCATGTCCTTCCTTCTTCAGAATGCTGCCAGGAATCATCTCCCAAACTAAACCCATATGGCTCTACTCAACCAGAATCGTTTCAACAATCCTGTTTGCACATTGACGGGAGAAATCGCTTGGGAAAATGGTTCTGTATTCTGCAGATGTTTATATTTTTCTGAAGATTCCCCTGCTTCTGTTCTTTTGTTCTTTCCTTTGCATTTTTCCCTTATTTAAACTTAAAGCTCCCTGTGGGTATGGAATAATTTTATACCCAAATACTTTTTGTGTGTTTCTAAAGTTCTCAGTTCAGCACTTATTGTGCTACATGGAGAAGGATCAAGAAAAATGACCACCTTACTGAACTGAAGTCTGAAATTGCTTTTCTGGCTGCCATGCCCTTTGATGTAGGGTGGCTAAACATATCTTAAATGACACTCGTTGTCCTTTGTTCTTATCTATGCATACTGGTTACCTCCATAGGGCTCAGAGTTTCTGAGGTGACGTAAAATATACCTACCTTATATTTGTTGGTAGAAAAATGAAGAATAATAGGGTTGGCAAAATTATAACATTTGAAAAATTTGTTTTTCTGCCTCTAGCCTCTCCTTTAGCATTTCTGAGAGTCCTCTCCCCTTTCCCAAACTCAGGTTATTACGTGCCTTCTAAATTTCTAACTCCTCCAAATAAAAACAGCAAAATGTGATACATTATTTCTACTTCAAAATTAATTTTCATGAATACATTCAGTCTTTTAAGAGTTTTCTGTTTTAACTCTTAAATTCCTATTTAAGGAAGAGTAATTTCCTATTAGGAAATAAAAGTTTCCATCTCCTGATAGAAGAATTTGGCTCAAATTCAGGAAGATTATTGTTGGGAGGTAAAGAGGGGGATAGTCTTTTCCTTGGCCCTAAAATCATGCTGCATTTAATTCCAATTTTGCAGAATATAAACTAAATCTGCTTTAGTTGTTTGGGGTGCTTTTCTTAGTAAGGGACCAGCGAGTATCTTCCTTCCCATTTTCCTTGATACCAAGATTCTTGTGCCTAAGATTTGCTGAAGCCAGACATCCTGTGGCCCCAGCCGACCAGGGTCTCCTAGGCTGGGTCTCCTAGCTTCACTGCCATTCATATACCTCCATCATCCCCGACACCACACAGACCACATAGACAAAGGCATGCCCTTCCCCAGCCCCCTCTTTTCTCCTTCTAGAATGTCATGCATAGTCACAGTATCCGAAGTTTTAGTTACTTCCAATACCCCAAACAATTGCATCTGACACCACCTTAGAAGCAGAGAACAGTTGCTAAGCAGCTATCAAGTGAGGAACAAGGATAGTATGGTGAGGGGTGGGTGCCACTGTCAGACAACCCTGTTGTTGGCAGATAGGATCCTGCCTTTTTGCCTAAGTCATTGACAGTTATGTTGCAAAATATTGAAAGGCATTCATTGATGCAGCCTGTCTTATAAGCATTATTTTTAACCGAGGTATAGTTGACATGCAACAGACTGCATATATTTGAAATGTACAAATTGAAACATTTTTTGACATTTGTATACACCTGTGAAACCATCATCACAATTCAAGATACTAATAAACATATTCATCACCCCCAAAATGTATTCATTCCCTTTAGTACATCCCACTCCCATTCCTGCTTCTCCCTAGGCAACCACTGATCAGCTTTTTGTCACTATAAATTAATTTTCATTTTTCTAAACTTTACATAAGTGGAATAATACAGTATATACTTTTTTGTCTGACTTCTTTCTCTGAGCATAATTGAGATTCATCTATGTTGTTGAACGTATCACTATTGCATTTATTACTGAGTAGTCTTTGTTTATCAAGAGGCATTTATTGAGCCTCTTCTAAGTGACAGATACTGTGCTAGACACTGGAATATACAGTCACTAAAGGCTACGTGCCAGCCCTCAAGGATCTTATTTGGTGTTTAACACAGAGACAGATAAGTAACTTGACAATTACAGTAGAGCTTAATCTATGCCATGAGGGAGATAATCACGGAGGTTTGGGAGCCTTATTAAAGACCATGTAAATCAGACCTGAGGCTAAGCTTGAGGCAGGTTTTGGTGGATGAGTTGAAATTAGTTACAGGGAGAGCTCAAAGAGCTACCAGTAGCTCTACATTGACTGGCATGGGTAGAGGGAGCTGATGAAGCTAGTGAGAAGGACCTTTTGTGCTGGGTAAGAAGTGTAAATTATATCTTGAGACTATATCGTGAAGCCCCGTCACTACTAACAATAAAAAATGACATAATTAAATTTACTTTTTTCTGTGTAGTGTGAACTAGAAGAATACAAGACCAGAGAGACCAACTAGAGCAGGCTAACAAATGCTAGATCCCAGGAGGTGAGAGGATGCAGTAGAGCCTTAGACTCAAGACTGGTGGCTGTGCACTCCAGACTTGGGGAACAGTGTGACAGATGAGAAAGAAAGTGACAGAGACAGGAAACAGAAATCTAAAAGTGATTGATAAGTGTGTGGGTGAGAAATAGGAAAAAGTCGCAAAGATTTCCATGTTTGAGGCTTGAGCAACTAGATAAATAGAAAACAGCTTAAGAAGTGGAAAGTAGCTTTGAGGAAGATGATAAATTCATTCTAACATTGTGAGTTTGACATTGTATGAGCCATTCAGAGAAAAAAGTCCAGAAGTTAGACGGATGTAACTGTGCAGGAGTTTAGAGATAAAGACATACTTTTCCTCATATTTATAGGCTTGCAGGAGGAAGGAGAAGATAGAGAGTGAAAAAGAACAAAAAGCTTAAAATTCAGTTTTTGGAAATGCTGCCTTTGTGGGGAAAAAGATAGCTCATACATCTTATCATATATTTAATTTTACTCCTTAATTTGTTTGCAAATTCCTGAAGGAAGGCAGTGGAGGGGATGTGCCTTAAACTTTCAGTAACCAAGTGCCTCTAAGAGAGAAGGGGCTCAAAACGAATCCATTATTTGCATATTTGAAATTAAAAATATAATCAATCTGGATCTATAATTAGCTGTCTGTTAAAATGACCTACGTGCATTATTAAAATGCTACAAAGCTGGGCACAGTGGTGCATTCCTGTAGTGCCAGCACTCTGGAGACTGAGGAGCGAGGCTCACTTTGAGCCCAAGAGTTCAAGTCCTGTCTGAGCAACATACCAAGGCCCTGTCTCTAAAAAGAAAAAGAAAAAATGCTACAGCAATTGGTTTAGAAGTGCCTGGGCATGACTTAGCAGCAGCACATAGATGTGATCTATTTCTGTTGAGTAAGAGCAACAATTCCTAGTTACAGAATTCTCTAGTATTTAACTAAATATGCAAAAGAGAAGAGTGCTTCTAGTTGCAAATATGGTAATGTGCCTAGAGCAGAATCCATGACAGTCAAGTCCAGTCATGAGCTTAAGTATGTAGCTAAACAGAAATTCAGACAGAACATCTTGCTGTTTCTGAACATGATGTAGAATTTAGCAGATGACAAGGTGAATAACATTTTTGCTTAAATGATTAGGAACTCCAGTTCTCTCAATAGCACTTCCACAAAACTAGGAAAGCCTTCCTAATCCAAATTAAATCTAAAGATTGTAAATATTATTCCGTCTTTAAAATAGATTAGCTTGAGGTAAATGGGTGTAAGGAAGTCAAGAAAGCGTCAATGAATCAATCCTCCTTTTTCTCACCACATCAAGTGGAGAAGCTGTGATTTAAGCAATTTCTGCTAGGAAAAGTGCTTCCCGTGTAAGTTTTTCCTCCATGATCTCTCTCCCATAATACATTACGGGGTAACCTTTACTTGCCATAGAAAAACAGACATGTGAATTTGATACTCTCAGCTTGTTGATATGTTTTTAAAGCTGGCGAGCAAACAGAGTGCAGAATGTGAAATTTTTTGCTTCTGCTGCCACATGGCTAGCTGGAAGCTGAGATCGGGACACAGCAAACTTTCTATTCGGACTTCCAAGAATAGCAAAAATACTAAGTTATGTTGAGGGGGAAAAAATCTTATATTTGATATCATCAGAATTGTTTCCAAAACACCCTCCAATTTCTTCTAAGTGGAGAACCTTGCAAATGAAATAAAAACAATAAACTTAATTTTACCGACTCCAAAAGATGTCTAACAATTTTCAAAGGAATTTCTTAGACTCTCCCATTTTCTTTTTTAAAATAGAAAAGAACAGTGTAGTTTAAGATCCAGGCATATTTCCTGACTCTTTACAAAAATATTGTTTAGATATAACTAGATTTAAGAATTTAATATGTAAAATATGTCTGAAGAAGATAAATTACAAAGGTATTAATTGTATTAGAAAAGCATTCTTGACATTACAAGATTCATCAACATACTAATCTTTTCAGTGAACTTCTAAAAATCAATATATTAAAGTTTGGTTCACACAGCCTTTGGGAAAACATATCTATTGTGTAAACCAGGGCATGTGTAAATTTTTAAAATAACAATGGGTCCACGCTAACCAAGCTATCATCCTCTTACCTTTTCCATTACATATTCAATTTTCTCCTAACACACCAGAGCCTGCCAACTCTGTAACACCAGGTTAAATCTTTTTCCTGTATGCCTGGCCCATATATGAAACTCTTTATGAGACATCTCCACTTGTTGAGGCCATGGAAATCCAAATTTGATGCATTCAGGACAGACAGCATCACTCCATCTTCCAACCGCTTCCTTTCCAATTCATTATTTCAGGAAACTGCTGAACCAGTCACCAGTGGCCCAAGTCAGGGCCCCACTGGGGTCCTTCTGAAATCCTCCCCACCTTTTGCCACAGACACACTGTAAGTTCTGTTGTTTCCACCTTCTTAATGTTGCTTAAATACATCCACATCTCTCCCTCTCCACCTTTCACCTAGTTCAGACAGGCTCCATTCCCTCTATACAAATGTACAGCTAATTATCCAGTTGTACCCTTCTGTAATCCATCCCCCATATCACAGCCAATGATTTAAATGAAAATTGCAATTCTGAGCAAATCATTTCCTCTCCAATTCTTGAAGAACTCCCCAGAATAAGGCCAAACTCATTAGCATGGCCCAAAAGACCGTTCAGGATATACACATTTTCACTCCTCCACACACTCCAGTCTGAGCTCCAATCATACAGTCCTACCTGCAGTCCTCTGTGAGCCCTCCTTACTGTCACCTCTGGGTTTTGGCAAGCACCATTTGTTCTGCCTAATATGATTTTGCCACCTTCTTAACCTTTCCCAATTGCCTTTGCTTACTTGCGTTTTATGGCTTTTTTTAGGCTACCATCTTGCAGGAAGCTTGCCCTAGTCTCCCTCCCTTACAGATAGACGACAGTGCCCCTCCCACGTGTTCTGGAAGTTCTCTGTACCTACCAAGACTTCAGCACTCATCACCCTTTCTTTATTCAAATTGCTTGGTCACTTCTCTCATTCTTTTTTTGTTTTGTATTTAAGAGACAGGGTCTTGCACTGTCTCCCAGGCTGGAGTGCAGTGATGATCGTGGCTTACTGCATCATTGAATTCCTGGACTCAAGTAATCCTCCTGCCTCAGCGTCCCAAGTAGCTGAAACTACAGTTGTGCACCATCATGCCCGGCTACTGGTTTTGGTTTTTTTGGTTTGTTTGTTTGTTTTTGTTTTTGTTTTGTAGAGACACAGTCTTTCTATTAATATATTGACCAGGCTGATCTCAAACCCCTAGCCTCAAATGATCCTCCTGCCTCAGCCTCTCAAAGTGCTGGGATTACAGGCTTGAGCCATCACACCCAGCCCTCTCAAGCTTCTTGAGAAAAGGAAGAGTGCCTTGCTTTCCATTACATCCCCAGCACCAAAAACAAAGTCTGGCACACAGTAGACACTCAAGCAGATAAAGGAACAAATAAAAGTATGTAAAGAAACACAAGCCAAGGAAAAAGACAATTTTCCCCATTTTGTTATTAATAATATTTTTTAATGCTCAATGTGTTTGGATTTCCTTTTTAAATAGCCTTATAATCTTAGGTTACCATTATATATATAAAATGAAAAGAAAAATACAAAATACTTAGCTTACTTGTCTTATTTAAATGCAAACATAATCATGTTTCTTCTCCTGAAAACTAATAGTAGACTATTATTTCAAACTAAAGATACTCTTTTCTATTCATAGACATTTCAGTGCAAATATACTTGATATGTAACAAAAAGGAAATCCTGAAAGATTATAGGTAAGCATATTTTAGGAATAATATTAATATTGAATGTACCACAGGAACTTCTGCCCTCCTATAGGAACACTGGTTTTGTATAAAGTGATTGATTATTCTTTTTACTTTTACAAACCTGAATTTTGATGTACATTATTGGGCTTTCTTAAGGTAGATACAGTCATGGAACACTAAAAACTAAGAAAGAGTTCAGGCTTGTGAAGAAAAGAAGGCTAAATTTGGAAGCTACATAATGAAGAATATTCTCCTAACCCTGTCTTGACTTAAATTAAGAAGTGATCTCCAACTTTTTTGGTTTTTAAATTTGTGGCAAAATTCCAAAATCTGAAGATCAAGGTATTAAATTGCCATTATTTCCTCCTGGACAAAATTGCTCTAGATCAATGTCTCCCCAACATTATTCCAACTGAAGAAATCTTTTCTCTTTTCAAAATAAATATTTTAGCGATGATCTATATATATATATATATATATAAATGTAAAAACATTTTCTGTTGGAGATGATAAAGGGAGACAGTCTGGTTTCCTACTCTCTTCTTCCCACCCATGCTGCTTCTAAAGTGCCAAGAATTCCACACACCATGACTTTAAAACCACTTGTCGGTGAGATCCACAATGACCCCTTTCAAATCTAAAGTTACATGATTCTAAAATATATCAGCATTTCTGAGTATGCAGTTATCTAGAAAAGCGAGGCTAAACAGTGACCTCTCTATGTTATAAATTTCTAGAGAATGTGAAAAGTTGTGGTATAATACAGTATAGGTATGTTTAAATGACTATAGTTATGGAGAGATTTCTGGACATTTCTGGAATTAGTAGATCCTCTAATGTTTCTGTAATGAGTTTTTTAAAATCTGTTACTTTCCATTATTTAAGGGACCCTGTGAGATCACATATGGTTGAATGAAAAGAAACGGCTGGGGAAAAAAATCTTCACTAATATTTCAAAATTGGAAGTGAAAAGAGTGGGTTTCTTCAAGAACCACAAAGTAATGACAGGAACTCAGTTTCAAGAAAGTCCAAGACATTCAGCAACTCAGAGTAACGAGCTTAATTCTCCAAAGTCTCAAGCAGTTTCCACCCCAGGGTAACAAAAACAAGAACTCATGTTTGTTTGTGTTGCAGTCTCCGTTTGGACCTGGAAGGTCAGGCTCTGAACAGCCAGGCCGTTGTTCAGCATCATTCATCCTGATCGGGGTCTAGCACCTGACAAGGAATTGGAAGCCTGGGTCCTCTATCTGATTTTGTGATTGACTCACTCCAGGGTTTTGAAGTCACAATTTCTCCACTCTAGAGCATCCATGAAATGATCTTTTCCTTCTGGATGATGGAGCAATTATGGAGATCATGTTGTCTCATAGTACTTGGGAATATGCTAAGGATGGTTGTGCTGATACTCTATTAACAATGTTTTTTTTTTTTTGGTTTCAATACATAAAAACAACAGTTACCATCTTACTGAGGGATTATTCTGTGCCAGGACCTGTTTTCAGTGTTTTACATAAGTTAACTTGCAGAAACCTCACAACAACTCTATTAGTAAGGAATATGATGATCCTCATTTTGTAAACGAGGCCACAAAATCACAAAGAAGTTCAACAACTTGCCCAAAGTCACAAAGCTGGGCCGGGGAACAGCCAAAACTCCAAGGCAGGCAGTCTGCCTCAAGGCTTCTTGCTCTTCACTATGTTGCAATGCTCCCTCTTCATGGATGCTCTCAAGCTTTCCCAGATCTAGTGCTATGAGGGGAAGGAATGGGAAGGTTAGAGCATATATGATCTCTTAATTGCCTATCTAATCAGATTAACTAGGTCTGCTCTCACACAATCATGAAGTATGACATATATTAGCCTTATATTTCCTCCACCCCCTAAAGAAGCAGGTAGTTGGGCAGGGAAAGGATTAAGTAGCTTCAAAATGGCATTTTTAACTGAATTGGCCTATCTCTCAATATATATGTATTTAGAATAAAAATTGATTTGATTTGAAAATTTTGTTAAATATCACTCCCTACAGTCATGTTGATAATACTGTTAAAGCCTGAACTTTCTGTTGCTGATACCTTGCAATTAATACCAAAGTGTCAACAAGATAACAGCTTGAAAAGTGAAACCTGTTGCAAACATTCTCTGATCAAGTTTCCATGAAGCACCTTGGATTGATTTCTGAAATCTTATATACACATTCATGATTGTGCTCTGCCCTTTTTTATTTCCTCCACCAATTAGAAGTTCTATCACCAGATTATGCAGGATAGGAGATTTTTAGGTCCCAGCAGAAACAAGAAAACAATTAAAAGTGTGGTGGGTTGAGGAAGACAGCTGCAAATGTTGAACTGTTTTTGCCTCACATAATACTCCTGGTTCCTATTCCTCAAAGATCTTCTGAGTCTGTCTTACATACAAGCCAAACAGGACAATGGCATCTGGAACATTTGTCCTTTTCATAGTTTGTTTTAGAATATCACAGTTCAAAAGCCTCTAAGCAACTAGTGAGTTGCACTAATCATAAAGAAATCTCTCACACAGAAAGAACTATGAAACAATTTAACCGGAGTCTTCCTTCTGAGACTTCTATAACTTTTAAAAGTCACAATGAGTCAAAGGGTTTGGAGAGACATGGAGCTAAGGAAACACACATTGGTGGGGTTGTATTGACTCAAAACCAATCTGGACAATTCACATGAAATTTACAAGAGCATACTTCAGGCTGGAGGGAACATGGACTGGGTGTCAAGTCCATATCCTTGGAATATGCAAATAAAACACTGTCCAGGATGACTAAGACATGTTTTGAAATGTACATTATGTATACTAACACAAGGATAACAGATATTAATCAACTGCTGTGAAAGCAGACCAAAGCTGGAAGTATGAGAGCAAGAAGAAAAACATGACCTAAAGGGGCAATGTAGCAAACAGCAGACCATGGTCCATTTCTGGAACTTTGCTAAGAGGCAAAAGCAGGAGGTTCTGCCCCTGCTCACCAAACCCAGATGGTAATGCAAAAGTAATTAAGTAAATGCTGAGTAATTCTTTATCAAACAGCACGATCATTCCAGAAACACAGAAAGTATGTAACATAACAAGAACTATTAAATCAGTTCCAGCAGAGTTTTGAAATGAGTCAGTAAAGAAGTTCACATTGATTAAAAACCAAAATGCAGTCTTGGTGCTTTTGATTTGTTTTGTCCCTGGAAAACAAAAGTGTTTTATCTACACCCATATGTTGTGACAGAAAACAAAACCTTTCTTGAATTTCATGCAAGGTAGATGTGATTTCCAATGCATCACCCACTCCATGCCATCCTCCAAGTTATTTTTAACAGGCTTATCAGGGAAAACAACAAGAACATATTAATAGCACAGAACTGTAGGTGTTGGATTTTATACCACTCATAAAAGGAATCTAGACATGTAAATGTTTTGATTATGTTTTTAGGAAGAAAAGCAAATTTTAAAATTAATGCAGAACCCATCACAGCTATTCAAAGAATGAAGATTCTTTCACGCTTTAGACAGAAAAATATTGTTCAAAAACTCCTTTCCAGGTCCATTCACAAAGCTCTTCCATTGTTTACAATGTTTGTGTACCTACTTAGGCTCATTTGAAAAATGATCACTATGTCCATTCCTCCCTCAACATACCTGAAAGGAAGCCAAGAAAAACGTTCAGAAAAAAATGCCGCCTCCTGAGAATTCAGAAGAACAGTAACACATTTAGATTTTGCAAGATTCAGACCCTACAAATACATATTCCTCCCAGTGGCCATGTCATTTTTCATATGCAAGACCACCACTTTCTAATAACACATAGGTAGGAAATTACTGTCATCATAAACTGGGTTATGTATCTCAATCAACTGTTTCCTAAGGAAAGCTATGGGACTGGTGGAGGGGAAGAGGCAGTATACATCTTCCTGGTTTTGCAGTTAAAAAAAAAATGTACCTCTACACTTTAAGGAGAAAGTAGCACCACCTAAATAGACCTACATTATTCAACAGACTCAAAAATGTAACTTGCCTATAACCATAGAGATGTCACAAGCCTATGACATCTGACAGCTGGGAGGAGCCTATATTATAAATCTTTGCATAAAGGTCCAAAACTTTACTCTGGTGTTAAAGAGAAAGTACATACCTAAACTCTGAGTCCTAGCTTCCCCACCTGTAAAACATGGGTGAGCAAGTCTGTCTGATGGTTCTTGAGAGAATCAAGGGAGCTAATATATAGTGAGCACTCAATCTTTTGCAGACTTGAAACTCAATGGGAGCCTTGGAGTTAGCCACTGAGGCCAATAACTAGAGCAGATCCAACTTTTAGTTTTGCCAAAGCAGGCTTAACTTCAAATAATGTGTCATGTTCTAACCTCATAAACTAGTTATACTCAACTCTGACTCACCTGTAGGGGATTTGCTTTTGTTTTTGTTTCTTAATACAATGCTGAACTACTTCTCATGCTCCCACCCAAAACCTTCTGAATCAGAAACTACAGGAGTTAAGGTAATCTTGATTTATTTATTTCTAATCTCCACAGAAGATTATGAGGCAGCCAGAGCTAGGAACTACTCACATAGCCTTGAAATGTTCTTGAAATTCCACATTTCTTGAAATTCCAATATTTCAATACATAGTAAATGAATGAATCAAGTAAGTCTCACCAAAAAATAACATAAAATGAACAAAAAAGACTGAGAGCCATTACAGATCAAGAATGACATACTGACTGGCTCATGCAGCACTTTGGCAGGACAAGGTGTGAGGATGGCTTGAGCCCAGAGGAGTTCAAGACCAGCCTGGGCAACATGGTGAGACCCCATCTCTACAAAAATTAAAAATTAGTTGGTCATGGTGGTATGTGCCTACAGTCCTAGCAACTAGGGAAGCTGAAGTGGGAGGATTACTTGAGCCCAGGAGGTCGAGGCTGCAGTGAGCTCTGATCACACCACTGCACCCCAACCTGGGCAACAGAGTAAGACCCTGTCTCAAAAAGGAAAGGCACAACATATCATAGAATTATGAAAATAATTATTAAAAGGTACATACTTCAGACTGATGTTGTACGATAGATATATAATGAGACCCACATATGTAAGCCCATATTTGTAATTTCAAATTTTCTAGTAGCCACATTAAAAAAAGAAATAGGTGAAATTAATTTTAATAATACATTTTATTTTATGTATCCAAAATGTTATCACTTCAACAACTATTAAAATTATTGGTGAGATATTTTACATTCTTGTTTTACACAAAGTATTCAAAATCTGGCATGTATTTACACTTAGAGCGCAGCTCAATTTGGACAAGCAACAAGTCCAGTGGTCAATAGCCACATATAGCAAATGGCTACTATATTGAACAGTACAGCTATAGACTGTAATATATACATGTGTACCTGTGAATATAGTGCCTGATATTTTTATAACACCTGAAAAGACTATACTAATATAATTTTTCATACTTCTACAACAGCAACATGGGCTGGCTGTCATATGAAGTAATAAGGCAATTACTATTTCCAAAAGCTACTACTGGGCAGGATTGTAGTACTTTGCCTTTAGTGTGAAGTGTGTTCAAAATTATTTATGAGTGCAAAAATGTTGTACCTTAAGTGAAGTGTTTCAAAATTAATATCCATATATAAGAACATTATACACACACATATATTTGTGTTGTGTTTGTGTATTCCATACATGTCATTTTCTATCTAATACAGTATGTAATAGTAAAATAAACATTGATTCTCATAGGAAATCAGATATCTTTCATGTATACTCACATATACAGTAAGTAACTCAACCTGATAAATAACATGTAATTATTTGGGGATGCAGCACACAGAGTTGAGCAGTTTTGCATGCACAAGAGGCTAAGTGGGGACTGAAAGCCAGTTCTCTCTGCTTACCAACTTGGTGGGGTGCCTTGGATTCTTCCAATTCATCAGCCTAGAGGGACACTGTTTTTTCTAATAGAGCGAAACAGTACCACGTATTCTAGTGAATATCATGAGTCTTGGAAGTGCAAGGAGTTTTATGAGAATACATTCATTTGAGTAAAAGTAGATGACAGATCTACTTTCAGGAGATCTGGCCCATTCTCCACATCTTCCAAGCCAAAGTCATCTCTTCCTTGCTAGCACTCAACCATGCCAGGCTAATTTTTGTAGAGATGGGGTTTCACCATGTTGGCCAGGCTGGTCTTGAACTCCTGGCCTCAAGTGATCCACCTGCCTCAGCCTCCAAAAATGTTAAGATTACAGGTATGAGCCTTTGCACCTGGCCAACACAGGCCTAATTTTAAGATTATTTGTCTTTTATATAGTTTAAGAAGATTTCAATATATGATTTTTGACAGCTTTATTGAAGCATAATCACATAGAATAAACTGCAAGTCAATATATCTATTCTATTTTGAGATAGAGAAAAGTCCTTTGAGTGTACAGGCAAAAAGACCAATTGGCTTATAATGAACATAAAATTAAACTGTTGCTAGGTTTTTCAATAGCAATGTTTTATATCCTATGAAAATAGAGTAACATTTAAGATGCTGAAGGAAAAGAGATGAGAACCAAGGATTTTGTATAAAGCCTAACAGACTCAAGTATGAAAGCCACCAATAAGCCATTATTGACATATAGCATTAGGAGATACACCTAATGTAAATGATGAGTTAATGGGTGCAGCACACCAACATGGCACATGTATACATATGTAACAAACCTGCACGTGTGCACATGTACCCTAGAACTTAAAGTATAATTAAAAAAAAAAAAGAAATTATAGGAGAAAAATCTTTGTTACCTTACCTTTGACAAATATTTCATAGATATGACATAAAAGGTACCATTAATTATAAAAATATATAAATTTGACTTCAAAGTTACATGGGTCTACATTTGTTGTCTATCAACTTATCTCAATAAAACTGTTAAAAGTAAATTAGAAAAATAGTGTAAGGTTGCCAACTTTTTTTTTTTTTTTTTTTTTTTTTTTACTAAAGGCATGAAAAAAAAAAAATTAAAAAAAAAAGAATTCAGGAACTATTGCTTCCATGAGCTCTGGCAGAGGAATCTATTAGAGAACAAGTTTCATGCAATCAAAATTACTAGAGAGACATCAACTGGTGATAAACATTAAATACGAGGCTATTTTTAGAACTAAGACCAAATAAGAGTTAAAAGGGCAGGTTAAAATGAAAGAAAGGTTAAATGCTATATAATGTATATCCTCTGACAATGTAGATACAGTACAACAATTTTTTAATGGAGAAAATGGAGAAAACATGTACAAAAATAATTTTCTTAACTCATCTCATAGTCATTTTGGTGAAAGCATCCAATTTGTGGCCTTAAAATGCTATTTCCCACTAAAAGATACCAGAAACTTCCCTTCTAGCTTCAGGGAGGAAATGTGCAAGATAAAACCTGAAATAGTTTGTCATACTATGTAATAAAGAAGCTATTAAATGCTATTAGGTATCTTCCTCTGAATAGATTAGAAAAAAAAATGCTATTAGGGTCACGTCAGAAGATTCAGAAGTCAACTGAAGAGGCTCACATTAGCCAAAGACAAGACAATTTGAGCATCAATAAAAAATAACAGCTGCAATGGATTAAAGCACATCAATACATTTAAATCCATGAAATGATAATACTTTTTTAAAAACCGGTTACCTTAGAACTATAAACGTGGTAGACTAAAAACGGTCACAAATTCTTTGCTAGTCCTCCCATTGAGAGGTAAAATGTATTTCCCTTCTGCCTGATATGGTCTGGCTTTGGGGACTTGCCTGGGCAATACAATGAGGTGGAAACAACATTCTTCAAAGTAACATCAAAGCCTAGGCTACAATAAGCCTTGCAACTTCCATCTGGTTCTCTTGGGGAATATCCTCTGTGGAAGACCTGAGCTGTCCTTAGAAGATAGTTCTACTTGATAGTCTCAGCTGAGCCTAGCCTCCCAGCCATACTCACCAAGCCATCATACATGTGAGTAAAGCCAACTGGGATCTTTCAAACCAGCCCATCTACAACTGAATATCAAGTGACCATAGTCAATGCCATATGGAGCAAAAGAACCATCCAGCTGAGCCCTGCCCAAACTCCTGACCTATACAATCATGTGACATAAAATACGATTTTTTTGTTGTTGTAAGCCACGAAGTTTGAGAATAAATTATTGTACATCAGTAGAAAGCTAGAACAAATTTTTGTATCTGGAAATAGAGTTCTGCAACAACAGAAACCTAAAACATGTAGCATTAGGTTTGAGACTAGGTAGTGGCAGAGGCTGGAAGAGCCTCAAGGAGAGTGGTAGTGATATATGAAGGGCTCTCAGGAGACTTGGTGAGGAAGTGAAGGAAAGTGAGGAAAATGCTAATAGAGGTTGGAAAAAAGGTGTTGGGAAGTTTGACAAGACTGTGGCCTTCAGTAATTTGGAAAGTAGAACTAAAAAAAGAATTGTTCCATTTTTTAACAGAATTTAGAGAAAATAAAAAGATCTAGAACTTTCTAGGTTTAAATAAAAGTTTCTGATCCCCAGTCTCTCGCAGCAAAATATTCTCAAAGTTATGAATGGCTTTGGAGCCAAGATCAAATCCAAAACCTGCAAACGTGAAAAGGAAAAGAAAGAATGACATAGAGTGAGAAAAAAGAGCACAGAGGGCAAGGCCAGAGAAACATTTCCAGGGAGAAGGATGAGACCCTAATCAAGAAACTAGTGACTTCTGCCCAGCTGGAATTCAGAATTGCTGTAGACCTTCATGGTTATGCACCTGTTTCACCCTCTTGTGACTGGAAGTGTCAACTGTGGAAATCTTATCCCCTTGTCACCATTGTATGTTAGATGTATATAGGGGGTGTGAGAAGAAAGGACAGAAAATTCTCTAATTCATAGGCTTTCAGGTTGAAAGAAACTGTTCTGGAGAATGCTACACCTGAGAAATTAAACCCAAGGAATTTCATTTGCATCTATAATTGAATTAAATAATGACTATTAGACTTTGAGCAGATGTTGGGATGAGATGAAACTTTGGAGGACTAGGGAAAGGAAATAACTATATTTTGCACTTGGCAGAAATGTAAATGCTTTGTAGCAGAGGGCAGCCTGAAGTAGATTATATACGGCCAGATATCTTCACTGCTCCACTCATGGAAAGCTGGAATCTCATTTCCTTTCCCTTGAATCTAGGCTGGATTTAGTGACTTGCTTGACCCAAGAAACCAGCAGAAGAGACACCATAGAACTGCTTATGATTTTGGAACCTTACAGCTTCAACCTGGGCCTCTTGAAACATTCTTTCTGGTGGGCCTGAGCTGCCACACATGGGAGTCCACCTAGCCCAAGATGTCTATGTTGGACAGGCAAGGTGTAGACTCCCTGGGTGACAGTCTAGTTGAGCCTAGTCTTTCAATCATCCCCACCAAGGCCCCAGACATGTAAGTGACCATCAAGAATTGTAAATTGGAGACAAAGATTCCTATTTCATTCTGTTTTGTAAGAGAGTAGGTGATAGCTCCAGCGAAGACACTGTGAAACTTCACAAGTATTATAAATTCTAGAAAGTAACATAGCTAATATGTACATCCATAAAATGATGCTGATATGGTTTGGCTTTCTGTCCTCACGCAAATCTCATGTTGAATTGTGATCCCCAGTGTTGGAGGTGAGGCCTGGTGGGAGGTGACTGGATCATCGGGCTGGTTTTTAAAGGTTTAGCACCATCTAACTAGTGCAGTCTCATCATAGAGTTCTCATGAGATCTGGTTGTTTGAAAGTGTGCAGCACATCCTCCTTCACTCTCTCTTCCTCCTGCCAGCCATGTGAAGATGTGCCTCCTTCCCCTGTGCCTTCTGCCATGATTTTAAGTTTCCTCAGGCCTACCCAGAAACAGAAGTCTATACAGCCTGCAGAACCAGAGCCAATTAAACTTCTTTTCTTTACAAATTACCCAGTCTCAGGTGTATCTTTAGAGCCAGCACGAGAATGGACTAATACAGATGCAGACACACATATCTCCGTATTTTACACATCCTCCAAGTCTGTGAAATGACTCACACCCTTTCCCGCCAGATCCACACACAGTGAGCCTGCCACAGTTTTCCTCCTTACATTCTGGCCACCCTGCTGTGCACTGACCTCCAACTACACACAGACTTGGCGTCTGCAGCCAAGTCAGCACTGAAAGATAATTTATTTTTACATACAAGGGGCAAACGTTCATCCATATCCATCACACCTTTCCAAACCATCAGGCTTTTCTTTCTCCCATACAAACTTCCAAAAATCTTTATCTGGACATGGTATTGATTTTAACCCTGGATCCATAAAGAATAGAAACACTTCAAAATCTTCTCATTTTTCTCCCTAGAAGCCTTTAAATAAATCTCTACACACTGAGAATTGGATTTGTTTGGTTTCTTTAAATCTCATCACATGAAAAAGCCAAAGACCACTTTAAATAAGATTTCACAAATGTGTTATTCTTTTTATTTGGGGTTTAATGTGAATTCTCATTTAAATTTTTACCTTTGTATCTAAAGGAATACATTGCCATTTTCTTCCCTTCGGATTTAGAACTTTCAAATATGTTACATGGCTACAATAATCTCTCTTTAGTCACCAGCTCCCTAACTATTTTTAGCTTTTGCAGTCTTGACATTCCTCACCCAGCTCATTTTTTGAAACAATTTTGTTTTGCTTTTATCTATGATACAATGACAGTTGGAATCCTAAAAAGCAATATTCCAGGTGGGTCCTGAGTGCCTTGTCACTTATATAGTATATTTTTCCTCTGGCCAATAAATTTTACGATAAATTTAAATTGGAAAATTTCAGCAAGTTGAGCTACAAAAAGGACAAATTGTTATAACTGGAGGATTTTCACAATTTCTTTTGAGTTTTCTAGCTCCCTTTTCATACCCTCAGCCAAAAAGTGACTGGATCTGAAAATCATGTGAAATTCTCCCAGTTAAATCATTAGACATTCAGCAACAGTAATAAAAAAATAACAACTTTAAAAAAATAAATGGCTTATAGCATTGACTGATTCTACCGAATGTACTGGTGTACAACTGAAAGTACACCAATTTTACTCTCCTTTATTGATGAATTACAATGTTGTCACTTTTTATTTTGCTATGTTAACTTGAATTTTCATACAAGTAAAAGTTTTCCTTTGGTAAAATATTTTATTTCCAGATTTTTAGTTCTATTTTATCAATATGTGCCTCCTTTTGTCATTTTGAGAGCATTTTCCCTTTTAACAACATATGCATATTAAGATCTAGAACACTAACATCTTAAATTAATATCTAGAACACTAATACCGACATGGATCACAAAAATGACCTTCATCCTGTACCTCGCAGTACCCAGGATGGTTTGCATTTTTACATTTGGCATATGAACAGCTTTCTGCCCACACAGCAATAATCATATCCGCGCAATTTTGAATTTGGAATGTGTTCATGAGATCTTATTGCCAGCACTTTCCAGGCTCAAATCACAGTAAAACTACAGTCTATTGATCCAAAAGGCTCAAAATTTTATTAAACAATTTAAAAAATGAACGAAGCATATCAATGGAAAATTGTTTTCTGCACTTATCATATATTCATACAATTCAATGTAATCTGTTGAATAAGTTCAGAAAATATTTATTAAATGCCAGGAATTTAGTGATGAAAACACAGTTCATACTACCTACCAAAGCCTTTAGAGTATCTCTTCTACCATTAGGATGATCCTCACCCTTTTGGAAGATTTCAAGTTGGTAAACATACAACTCATTTGACACATCTGTGTTTGCAACTATTAAAACAGGACATCTAGTGGCAATCTTTGTTTTATATCACTTCCAACAATATGAAATAATAAAAGCATCTCAATGTTTCTTTTAAGACCAGATCTGTGAGATATGGAAATTAATTGTTTTATATCAGTTCATTTTCCTCCATGAGTTTTCATGTTCTCAGCTGTAAGATGAAGGGATTGGAAAAGATGATGTCTAAGGCCTCTTCCAATTTTAGGGTACATAGATTCTGTTCTGCCGCTGGTGAGAAAGAACATTATTTAGTCTAAACAGAAGCTTCTCTGACGTATATTGTTATAATATCTGAAATACCAAATGAATCTGGGGACTGTAGGGTTTGAAGGTCATAGCAAGCTCTTTGGAATGGCCTGTAACATTCGTGATCAAGTTCTGCTGAGGCTGATACTTGGTCTAGGAAATCAGTCCTTTTCCACTCAGGAATGTACAAAGTGGCACCCGCGGTTGGTCTGCTACTTAGAACTTTGCTTGGTCTTGCTCTCTTGGATCAGATGAACATGAGTGGCATTGAACTGATGGTCACTCTTCCCCTCTCCCTCAAACTCCTCCCTTAAGAAAGGTTGAGAATCTCCATGAAGACATCCATGTCCTTTCCAGGTAGGAATCTCTTTCTCTGGCTACTATTCTAACTGAAATGCACCTGTTATTACACCGTAATTATTCAAGTATCTTTTCTAATGTTAAACCATGAACATCTTCAGGGCAAGGATCATGTCTCATTTATCTTTGTATCTCACACGAGTGTCTTCTACATGAAGAAATTCAAATAACAGTAATAGCCCACATTTACAGAGTGTTTATTAAGTGGCAGCTACTGTATACGTATCAACTTTTATCCCTTATACCCATCCTATGAAGCACTTACTATTATTATCATCACCATTTTACAGACGAAGTAACAATCATAAGGTTAAGTAACCTGTCCAAGGTTACACTCAGCTAGACAGTGGCAGAGCAAGAAAATGAAGCCAAAGAGTCTGGTAACTGAGTCTGTACTATTAACTATTACATGGTAGTTAATTATTGCATGATACCACCTTTCATTATGTTACTGTCATGTACTGTCACTCAAATCATTCTCCCCTTCCTCTGAGACAAGGAATTTCTTGCTAACCTGGGCCTCCAGATGATGTATTAAGTTATATAAAGGAGAACTGGGTTTTTTAAAATACAGTGTTAATTCCATTCGGGAAAGGTTAACTGAAACAAACAAACAACAACAAAACCATGAGAAACAGACTTTTGAGTGTTTACTTCCAAGAGAAAAATGCCCACAAAGGCACACCTGCAGGCAACTTCTTCTATAATGGAAGTCTTCACAGAGTTGACAAGCATAAACAGGGTCTGGTGTCAAAGTCAGCACCTGAAGTGCCTTAGCTAGTCTGGAATGGCCAGATGAGGGCATGGGTGGAGTCGGTACAGTCCGCACTAGAGGAGTATCAACCAACAGTTCTAGATCCAGACCTGGAAACAACTAACAAGCTCCACTCCAGCAGAGAGCTGAGGAGTGGCACAAACAAAAGTGTGTTTCATTAAGGAGCTAAGGAAGAAAGCTAACAAGAATAAAGGTCTTTTTTATTTTTAAGAAAAATTATAAAGACTGAGATAAGAGAAATATTTCATTTCCCCCTTAACTCTGCGCTATGGACTAAATGTAACAAATTCATGTTAAAATCCTAGCCCCCTTTAAAAAAAAATCCTAGCCCCCAGTGTGACAGCATTAGGAGGTGGGGCCTCAGGCAGATAATTTAGGTTATGTAGGGCCCTGATGAATGGGATTAGTGTCCTCATAAAAGAGAACCCAAAGAAGGCTCTAGACCTCTCTCCAGAGGAGTGCCCACACCAGAATCTGATCATGCTGACACTGTGATCTCAGATTTACAGCCTCCAGAACTATGAGAAATAAATTTCTATTATTTATAAGCTATCCAGTCTATGGTATTTTGTTATAGCAGCCTGAAATAACTAAGGCACTCTAGTCTCTAATAATAATAATAATAATAATAATAATAATAATAATAATGATGTAACTCCAAGAGAAGTAGGGTATGGTGGAAACTGTAGAGAATTAAAGGGAGAAGTTGAAACACTCATCCAGGAATTGGTTGCCAAATGTTTCAATTTTTCATGGGAGGTCAAAAATCCAGATTTTAATGTGAAATATTCCAATTTTTACATTAGTTATTGATTCCATTAAACACCACACACGTACACACACACACACACAATGCAAATAAACCCTAGATGTACCAAACAAAACACAACTGCAAGTCAGATTTGGCCCATTGCCCATCTTTGCAACCTCGGAAGAGAGGCTCCAAGTTCTCCAACACTTAGAAAACAGAAAACAACTACATGGGCAAACATGGTTACTTGTAGTCAGAAATTTTTAAAAAGAGTATTATTTAAAAACTAGACAAGGTGAGGAGAAGCTAAGGGAAAAGCAGGCAAGAGCCCAGAAGCCAGTGGGTTAAGATGATGGTACCGGAAATCCAAACCACAGATGTTCGGATTTGAACATCCAGGGGATGTTCTGCCCAGTAGAGCTGCCCTTACTACTTCTTGCTATAAACTGAAGCTGGTAGTGGGTGGCTATCCCAGGAATCACAGTTCTCACAGGAAGTGAATGCAGGTGTTTGGAAGAAAAAGCCCTCTCCCTGCAGGTGTGCTCTGATCCCTGCTGGAGCAGGGACAGTCCAGCTGGGATTCCAGGGAGAGTCTTATGGTAACAGTCCCTGAACTTTCCATTCTAAATAGGAAGAACACCTCAGAGACTAGGAGGTTAAGCCCTCCTATATTTCAGAGCCCCCCTCATCTGCCAGGCCTCCTCAAGTGTTCCACAAATAAAGCACATTTTGCTATGACACCAACGAACAGCAACTGGTCCCAAGCAACAACATTCAGGCTGATTCCTCAAATGTCAGTTTGCACAATCTGCCCTCTTTCTTGTAGACCACCCAGTCTTCTTGTAATGACTCTACATTGTCTCATTTATTTTCTTCATGGCAGCAGAGGCCCCAATTTCCTTAGTTAAATTTCATTTTCTCCCTTATGCAACTGCCGATTTATTTGTAATTCCCTGGCTCTCTATTAGTTAGCCAATATGATTTTTTCCCCTCTCTAATCAGCTGAGAAACATAATAGAATTGATAAACTCTTACTGTTCTACTCTATTTAGAGAAAAATAAGGCACAAAATAATAGGGAAATAGAAAAAAAATCAAGTACAAAGAGATTAGAAGGGAAAAGAAACAAAAAAGGCAGATGCCACACACAGGTAGTTCATAGTTCATAGTGTCCTTTTCCCTGAGACAAGAAAACAGTCTTAATGAATTTACCCTATCATTTTGGTGCAGCCCATGTTATTGCATTATTATAATGAAAAACACATCAGAATATGTCTAGACACATGACATACTCCTGGTAGAGAGTTCCCTGCACTTCAAAAAAAATTGTGGTTCAATTTCCTTCTGGGAAACGCTCCAATGGCAACATTTCAGGTTCTTGAAAGGCTCTTCAGAATGACCGCCTAAGGGGAGGCCACCTCCAAAAGTAGACTTAAAGCATCAGGGCACTGTAAGGACTGGCAGAGCTTTCCATGGGAAAATGGTCCAAACAGCATGGCCCCCCTGTAGAAACCCCACATACAATAATCCACTGATAGGTTCTGCTACGTGCAGACTAGCTGTGACAGTCTAAATAAAACATTGAAAAGAACCTGTAAACAGAAGAGAAGTAATAAAATACTTTGTTTTGGTGATTCTTTCATTTTAACGACATATGGATTAAGCAAATCCAATTGGTGTAACTTTCACCAATGTGTTGATTTAAACCAAATTCTATAGGCATTGGAAGTCAGGAAAGGAAAATGATACCACATCCCCATGGTACTTTATACCTATTATAGAGTAAATGATGCTATGCCTGTGTTCTCACAGAAGAGTTGTGAGAAGAATAAGTCCTAAACTGCAGCCATCATGCTGAGATTGTAACTCTGGTTGTGCCGCTCAGACTCAAATCTCTAAATGCAAACCATGTGACCTCCACTCATATTTGCAAAATAATTAAAAAAAAAAAGAAGTCTCTATTCAATCCAACTCCTAGAAACCTCTGAAATTTTATCACATGAAGAGCAGTATGAGTAGACTTGAGAGGTATGCAGATGCTCGCTGTTTGCACTATAGGTCAACAAGTATTTGCAGGTGGCTGTACACTTAAGTGTATAACCAGGACCACAAATAGATCAACAGCTTGTCAGGGTGAACACTAAAGTCAAGGAACCAACCATCAAAATTGGGACAGGGGAGTGACCTTTAGGAAATAAGAAGCATAAGAATCAGTTTAAAATACTGAAGGTTTAGATAAGTTATAGAGGTTTGATAAGTGGGCTAGTGTAATAGAGAGGCTATCTTAGCAGAAGTGGAACATTATTTGGGCCTTGACTCTGGGTACCCTTGAACACAGAGTACCTTGAACCCTGGTGTATTAGTCAGTTCTCACACTGCTGTGAAGAAATACCCAAGACTGGGTAATTTATAAAGGAAAGAGTTTTAATTGACTCACCATTCCACATGGCTGGGAAGGCCTAAGGAAACTTACAATCATGGCAGAAAGTACCTCTTCACAGGGCAGCAGGAGAGAGAATGAGTGCCCAGCAAAGGGGAAACCCCTATAAAACCATCATATCTCATGAGAACTAACTCACTATCAAGAGAACAGGACGGAGATTCCCCGCCCCCCCACCCCCACCATGATTCAATTATCTTCACCGGGTTCCTCCCACAACACATGGGGATTATGGGAACTACAATTCAAGATGAGATTTGGGGCCAGGTGAAGTGGCTCACACCTGTAATCCCAGAACTTTGGGAGGCCGAGATGGGGGGATCACTTGAGGTCAGGAGTTCAAGACCAGCCTGACAAACATGACGAAACTCTGTCTCTACTAAAAATACAAAAATTAGCCGGGCCTGGTGGCTTGAGACTGTAATCCCAGCAACTCGGGAGGCTGAGGCAGGAGAATCGCTTGAACCCAGGAGGTGGAGGTTGCAGTGAGCCAGGATTGTGCCACTGCACTCCAGTCTGGGTGACAGAAGGGAGACTACATCTCAAAAAAAAAAAAAAAAAAAAAAGATGAGATTTGGGTGGGGTCACAGCCAAATCATGTCACCTGGGTATCCTTGAGCACAGAGAAAGGCATACTAGAATGGGAAAACATTACTGCAAAAGCACAATTGAGATGCATGTTGTGGTGGGAGGGTAAGGAGTAATAGTTACTGTGGATTTATGGGCACTTAGCTTGACTGGCATTTACTGGAAAGCGGAAGTCAGATGAATCAGGTTACGAGAAGCCAAATTCTGAAGTCTGGAAAGCAGGCCTGCTGGAAGAAAAATCTCTCTCCAGAGAATTTGACCCTTGATCCCTTGATGCAACAGCTAACCCAAAAGATGTTGGCCTTACCCTAAGGAGTAGCCCATGTGTTGCTAGACTCAAAACACACAATGATCCCACATAACAATTAGGCAGTAAAACCCAAATGCAAGCCAAACAAGACTTTTCCTGAAACCACCAACCCTTGTGCCATTGACTATCACCATGATGGTTAATTTTAGGTGTAAATTTGACTGGGTTAAGGATTTCTATTAACTGGTAAAGCATTACTTCCAGATGTGTCTGTAAGGATGTTTCCAGGAAAGATTGACGGGTGAGACAGTGAACTGAATGAGGAAGATTAACCCTCAATGTGGGCAGGTGCCATCTAATTAGCTGGGAGTCCAGATAGAACAAAAAGACAGAGAAGACAAATTATCTCTCCCTCCCTCCTGGAGTTGGGACACCCTTTTTCTCCTCCCTTGGACATCAGAACTCCAGGTTCTCCAGCCTTTTGACTCCAAGACTTATACCAGTGGCCCCTTGGCTTCTCAGGCCTTTGGTCTGGGACTGAGAGTCAGACCATTGGCTTCCCTGAGGCATTCAGACTAGGGCTGAGCCAACTACCCATATCCCAGAGTCTCCAGCTTGCAGCCAGCCTATCGTGGGACTTCTCAGCCTCCATAATTGCATGAGCCAATTGATAAATTATCTTCTCTCTCTCTCTCTCTCTCTCTCTCTATCTTCTGTTGGTCTGTCTTGGGAGAACCCTGACTAATATAGTCACCATCTACCTACTTTAGTTCTGGAGTTGGTTCAACTCTGCATTCTATCTGGATCCTTCTTCCTAGCCTGGATCCCCAAACAATTGTGAATCATGAATTCACAACAGTCCAAATATGCTTCTGTTTGGCTACACAAACCAGATTGTACCCCTTCAGGACTCACAGTTATTCTATCATTTTTGTTACCACCATCACCAACACCCCATTCTATGAAATTAACTCACTTGTATCTCCCGATCGGTTTACTGTACTGCTCATTCTGTCCCTTATCCTATTTCACTTCCAGGTTGACAAAAACTCCTGTCCAAAAATAATTATTAGACACCTATGAGACAGACCCTGTAGTAAGCATGGGGACATAAAGACAAGGCATACATATTCTCAAAAGAGTATAGAACATCGGGAAGGCAGATCTGCTTTCATCCCTTCCTTTGACACACATCTGTTTAGGACCAGCTACGCTACCAGACCCCCAGGATACAAAAGTAAATAAGACACATTACCTGCTCTTAAGGAATTTATAGCCTATTTGGAAAAGACTGACAGGAAAGCAAAACAAACAAACCATACAATGAAGTGAAATATATAATATATATATGCTGGTACCAACTGGAGTAGGAATAATCTATGGTACTTTGGGGAAGGGATTTGTTCAGAGAAGCCTTTATGGATGAGGTGACACCTGAGATTTGAAAGCTGAGGAGTGTGTGAGGAGTAGAGAAGAACCCTGAATGCAGAGATTATACTGTGACAAAACATGGCAGCCTAGGTTATTCAGATGAGACTTCCCACTGAAAACAACAATATTGGATAAGGTACAAAAGCATCTTCTTAAAATAATAAAAAGCTGACAAGAAAGTATTTTAACCAGGCTAAAATCTAAGTGAAGCAAGAGCTCAGGGAGGTGAACTGAGCTCTGGAGATGATTTTGGTTCAAGACATCTGTCAATTGTAGACCTCTCAGGCTGAGAAGAAACCAACATCAAAGCTCAGTTCATGCAGGTGGGGAAACAAATTGAAGTGCTTCTCTATATTAAACTGTTTCCCCAAAGGGTTACACCCTCAGGGAAAGGGCAAATTAGAAGTTCCACTCCATTCCATTCCATTCCCAACACCAAGGGGACTTAAGGAAATTTGTCTATTGCTGAGCAGATTAAGGAGGAATGTCCCTGAGAAGTTGTAAACAAAAGGTGGTCCTTGAGCAAATGTGCAGGCTGAATTTACATCACTCAAAGAAGGGTACGTTCAAACACTTCAGATATTGAATCATTAGACATATATGGTAAAAACAATTATGCATAGTACATTTAAAGATAGAAATAAAAAGTGGGATAAAATTTAAGAGGAAAAATTAACAAAATGTGCCTTAGCAGATTTGAAAGGAATTGAACACTCTTTTCAATTGAGAAATAAAACTAATTTGAAATGAATGGTTTTTACAACGATTGTAGTAAAGATTAAATTTAAAGAGGCAAGGATCATCAGTGAATGCCAAATCTAAGGGAAAATTTGTATAAGAAGCGGGATATTTGTATAATCTTAAAGTGCTACCCCACAAGTTGCTTATTAATTTCAGGAGAGGAGAGGAAAATAAATTAGATGGTGAAGAAATCAGATAACTTAACCAATTGATCAGAATTAGTATCCACACTTCCAGATATGACACTCGGAGAAAAGTACAGTATCACTAATGCTGTCTTCTTGCCAAAAAGTGCATAACTTGAATCTAATCATGAGGCAACATCACACAAACCCCCAATTAGGAATATTCTATTTCTAAAAGGTAAGGGTGGGGATTTTGGTCTTTCAAAAGGTAAATGCCATGAAAGACTAAATAAGGCTAAGAAAATGCTCCAGATTTAAAAATGCTTCAAAGACATGACAACAAAATGCAATACCTGACTCTACACTGCACATGGCACTGGAGAGGAATAAAATGCTATTGAGGACATCACTGAGTCAACTGAAAAAATGGATTATGTGAGCAGATGAAATAAAAAACATTGTACTAATACTTTTTAAGTGTTAAATTAAAATTTACCATGCAAAAAGTATTTATATTGAAACTTGTACTGTAGCTATATGAAAATATCCTTACTCTTCAGAAATAAATACTGAAGTACTCAGGGGTTAAGGACCATGATGTATGTAATTTACCAACAAGTGGTTCACAAAAAAATACACATATAAAAACCTATATTTCATTTTAAAAGTATATGTGTGCATATACATGTATATACAAATATGTATATTTACATTTAAAATTATATACCCAGAGAGAGAGAGAGAGAGGGACAGAGAGCAAACAATAAAGATAAAGGAGTAAAATATTGATAATAGATGTATCTGAATAATGAGTTTAGAAGTATTCTTTGTACTGTTTCACTTTTTCAACTTACCTAGAAGTTTTAAATGTTTAAAATTATTTTCAGATAAAAAGAAAACAAAAGACATCAATGAATGGATTCAACAACAATTTAGACATAGATGAGGGAAGATACTAGCACTCTAAAAAATGGGGCGGAAGAAATTATCCAGAATGCAGTACAGTGGGGAAAAAAACATAAATATGAAAGAGAGATTAGGCTTAACAGGCTAAGGAGTAACATATATTTAACTAGAGTTCCAGAAGAAGAGGAGAAAAATAATGGGGAGGAAGACGGGCAAAATTTGAAGAACTGACTAACAATTTTTTAGAACTACTAAAAGATATCAATCACAAATGTAGGAATCCCGATGAATTTTGAATAGGCAAATAAAATGGAATGAACCTGTAGTAACATCAGAGTAAAACTGCATTACTCCAAAAAATGAAGTAAAAACAGCAAGAGAAGTAAAGGACAGATTATTCCTAAAAAGCATCGGTTTGACAGCTGACTTCACAAAAACAACAGCAAAAGCCAAAAGATAGTGTGAAATTATATACATAGGTATTAAATGTACTGAGAGACAATGACTGCCAACCTTGAATTCTATACCCAGAAAGTGTATCCATATTATAAACATGTTTTCAGGCAAATAAAGAGATGTTTTTTCTACCAGCAGACCCTGACTAAATGGATTCCAAAAGAATATACTACAAGTGGAAGAAAAGTGATCCCAGATGGAAAATCTGAGATGCAAGAAGAAATCACAAGCAAAAACAGCAGTAAATATATGAGAGGATTCCATGAACAAAAGTATAGTGTGTTCAGGGAATTGCCAGCAGCTTGGGTGTAGTTGGTGAAGCAGAGAGTTACTCTTTCATCTTTATCAAATACAAATCCTATCAGTAAAAACTAAAATTAAGCATGTGCTCAGAATACATGTAGATTTACTAATTTATGAAAATGTTATGTATATTATAAAATGTACACAAATAATTTAAAAGGATAGGATTAAGAACAAAATATAAATATAACTTCTGATATCTTCTTCCTATATTCTAAGTGATTCCATTACAAAATTAGGAGTCAGCAAACTATGGCCTGCAGGCCAAATCTAGCCCACTATCTCTTTTGTCCTACAACAACAAAGCTGGATAGTAGTGGCATAGATGTATAGCCCATGAAGTCTAAAATATTTACTATCTGGTTCTTTACAGGAAACGTTTGCCAACCCCTGGACTTGAACATAGGCCGCGACAGCAGAGGCAAGGCTCATAGTCACCACATTGTGGACTTGTCCATCATACCAGGAATTAGGAGCTCTGGAGGATTTTAAGCAGGAGAAAGGTCATTCTGGCAGCCGCGTGGTAAATGGAACAGAAGAAAGATGCCTGATGAAAGGTAAGCCAACTAGGAGATTTTTTGACAGTGATTAAAGTGCTTTTCCTCTCTGAGACCAGGCTCTCTGTCTATAAAATGGGTGTGATGATTCACACAAAGTTTTCTGTGGGTCAAAGGAAAAAATGTGTAATACAGTGTGTCTTAACTGTGAAAGCACTATAACAATTTAAGGTATGATTTCATTTGCAGTAGATTTTCATTGAATGAATGTTTTGGAAAGAGTTATATACGTTTTTTGCTGCAATTTTGGTTGTATTCTTTGACATTAACACATTGTGTATAATTGTATCACATAGCTATACTGAACTCATTTAGTATCAAAATTTAATGCAATTTAATTTCATAAATTGATTTAAATCTATTTTAGTCACTCGTCTGGAAAAACATTGCTAGATGCTAATAATGCAATGTGAATTCTTTGCTTGTTTGCTTACAAAGGGTAGTACTCAATTGAAGAATGTATTTACATGAATTGACTTATTAACACCTGATATGTACATCCCATGTAACAGGCATAAAGAATATCATAAAGAAATAATATGGCAGAAAAAGATCTATAAGCACAATCATATTTTCTTCCAATTCTTGAGACTCCCCAAACATTATAAGCTAAATAAAGCAATTTTTCTCTTTAAAAAAACAACTTGGCTGGGTGTAGTGGCTCATGCCTGTAATCCCAGCACTTTTGGAGGCCGAGGCGAGTGGTCAGGAGATCGAGACCACCCTGGCTAACACAGTGAAACCCCGTCTCCACTAAAAACACAAAAAAATTAGCCGGGCATGGTGGCGGGTGCCTGTAGTTTCAGCTACTCTGGAGGTTGAGGCAGGAGAATGGCATTAACCCGGGAGGCGGAGCTTGCAGTGAGCCGAGATCGTGCCACTGCACTCCAGCCTGGGAGACAGAGTGAAACTCCATCTCAAAAAAAAAATAAATAAATAAAAATAAGGTACTTGTCTTATTACTCTATGACACTGAAACGTATGACCATATTAGCTGATCCTTTTTCAGATTCAGGGGTGTGATTTTCAAGAGCACCCATCTGCACCCACCATCTCATAAGATAAATTACTAAGAGTATAACACGATTGTGATATACCATAGAGAGTATGTGTGGCAACAGTAGACTATGCCGTCATAATATTTATGTCTCTATCCTTGATGTGTGTACAAATCTGTGTTTAGGAACATATGCGTAGACAACCTTTAAAAATATGCCAGCATATTGTGAAAGAAAAAATATATGATTATCATCAGTGAAGATAGAAGGTGAGAAACAGTACCACATGCATCCTAATAGAACTGCAGGCTGTTTTAATTTAAATCAGTTTCAGCCTTCTTCGTTGAAAACAGAAGTAAATCATGCAAGGAACTAATTCATACTGGGAGAGACAGCAAAGAATGCCAATAAAATTTATTTGTAAAAAAAATTACTACAAAAATATTTCTACCACATTTCCAGTTTTATTTTAAATAAAAGAATAGAGGCCCTTTTCCAGGAACATTTTAAAAGGAAATAGCTTGAAGGAAACTTTTATTTCTGCTTTTTAAACAAATGGCTGGGTCTTATTTATTATGCATTAATTTGCAGACAAAACCCTGGTTCTCTGCTCAAGAAAAGACTTGACACAAGCAACATGGTGGTCTATGAAAAAGAAGGCTATATGATCCCTAATTCTGCCTGTGTTCAACACATGCACATTACTGTGAAAAGATCAGATGCTCCTAGTGTACAAGGTACACTCTTTCACAGAAGCTCTCTACACCAGTGCCCTAGAATTCAAAGGCAGTTATTTCATTCGTGTGTCTCCTTTTGGAACCTGGGTAATTTAACGAATCCAGGATCCGGGGTTTTGTTTTGCTCTTTACATTTTGCCAACTGTATTACCATCCTAATTAGACTCTAATACATATCCTACCTATGCCCATTTACCTTCTTTGATGGGCACAGCAAGGGACATATGACAGAGGAAGATGTCTGATTTCCTTCAAGTGCTGTGGACATACTCCAAATTGTCATTATTTCCTCAATCTGTTATCCATGAGCTTATCTAAACTTTTAGTAAATCTATTTATATTTTCAATCTGCATCACATCTTAGGATAGATAATGCGCTCCACAAGTTTCTATTCATTGTAGATTTCTTTTAAACTTCTGCAAATGCCCTAAGTTCTAGTATGCCAGGATTTAGTAAATCAGAAAGCATAGTTTTTATGATATTATAAATTTTACATCCTCTTTCTCAGTCTTCTTCCTTCATAAAGAGCCCCCCCTTTTGATGCTACACTCAGAAAAAACACATTTAATGACTAATCCTCCAACTTAAGCTAATTAATTATTATTCTTTTGTTCATGTTAGTTAACTTTCTCTGCACCCTCTCACTTTAATCACGTCTTCATTGAGGACTGCTGACCAGAATTGCACACCATGTTCCTGGTGCAGGGCGTAACAAGGTACAAAGAGAGATTGTTTATTCTAAAACAATTTCTAAGCAAGCCTGGAAATGATTAAGATACTTGTGGAATCACCACATACACCGGAATCAAGAAGGGCTTTGGGTGAAATGGTGCTTGTCAGTGAAGATAGGGTGCAGAGGTGAGAAGCGCTCTGCCCCTGTCAGGTTCACCTCCTCTTAATCCTGGGCTGCTTTGCTCACTGGACAAGCTGTCACATCAGTTTCCCCAGGGGAAGGACTCATCACACAAGGTCCTGAAATACCAAGAGTTTCTTTGAAAGCAGAATTTTCAAATAACTTTGCAAGACAAACTAAAGTACAGTACCAAAAGGGAAAGGAGAAAGACACTGGGCTATTTGTCCATTTTTGCTGACATGAAGCCACATTCCAAAATGATTAGCCATTTGTAAAATATCCAATAGATCGTCAAGGGCATTAATCCCCTGGAAAGCTAATTCAGAAGGTTTCTTGGCAAGTGTAGAATCAGAGTAAAGATGTATACATGGTATTGATGAAAATTTTTTTAAATGTTAAATTAATCCCACTGCAGAATATAATACATCAGTGTTACTGCCAGACAACTTGTGTTCATCAGATATTATTTTTCAGAGACCAGAGCAATACAGGATAAGCAGTTATTAGTTATTAAATTCCAGTTCTCTTTTTTATACAAACTCAATGAAGACAATTCCTTTTCAATGAGTTTATAGAAAAGAAGACAAATGTCTGGCTCACATGCTGCCATTTTTCAATTCTCCTACCCATTAAAACCCCTGTAAACAGAACCAGCCCTGAGCTAGAAGGTAGCTTCAGAATATTTCTTAACAGTATATTTTTGATAATCATTACAAATCAAATCTAGTTGAAAAACAAGACAAAATCTATTTGTTATATATTCATTCAGAAAGCAGTTAGCTAGATTTCAACTTTCTTCAGTTACAGATCCAGAGATACATTCTGGTTACTCAAGACAGACTAGAAAAACACCTGAATTTTATGTATAAGCATGCTTTCAAGATTCAATTTTTTAAACTACTCTGCATTTTGTCAAATCTAAGTTGCATTCATTCCTCAAATGCATCATCATTTGCATGTGCTGCTAAAGAAGAAAAATGCTACTAATTAGTTGGAAGGCCATAGTCAATGTTAAATATACCCTTATTCAGAGATGTTAAAATGTAGGCTGGGCACAGCGGCTCACGTCTGTAATCCCAGCACTTTGGAAGGCTGAGATGGGCGGATTACCTGAGGTCAGGAGTTCAAGATCAACCTGGCCAACATGGTGAAACCTCATCTTTACTTAAAATACAAAAATTAGCTGGGCATGGTGGCAGGCACCTGTAATCGAGAGGCAGAAGCAGGAGAATCACTTGAACCCAGGAGGCAGACGTTGCAGTGAGCCAAGATTGTGCCACTGCACTCCAGCCTGCATGACAGAGTGAGACTGTCTCAAAAAAAAAAAAAAGAAAGAAAAAAGTGGAGGAAATACATCTTGAAATCTAAAACAGGATTTCTATTCTCATTACATTCTTCTTCAATCAATCTCAAATTCTACGAGCACTCTGCATCCAGGGACCATACTCTGATTTCCACATAGCCTCAGGCCGTGCCAAAGGCAGCTTCAAATCAGTGAACATTGGGAAACTGTATCACTACCAGGTAGCCTCATACTCAAAAGTAGGGGATGTGCAGGGTCTTATTTGAAGTAAGGCTTCTGGTTGAGCACAAACCAGAGTCTTAAGAAGAATATTTTCAGCTGGGTGCAATGTCTCACACCTGTAATCCCAGTACTTTGGGAGGCCAAGGCAGGCAGACCACTTGAGGTCAGGAGTTCGAGACCAGCCTAGCTAACATGGTGAAACCCTGTCTCTACAAAAAACACAAAACTCAGCTGGGCGTGGTGGTGCACACCTCTAGTCTAGCTACTCGGGAGGCTGAGACAGGAGAATTGCTTAAACCCAGAAGGCAGAGGCTGCAGTGAGCTGAGATGGCGCCACTATACTCCAGCCTGGGCGACAGAGCAAGACTCTGTCTCAAAAATAAAAACAAAAAAGAAAAAAGAAGAAGAATATTTTCTAGAAATATCACTTAAAACAAGGAGTCAGGAAACAATCTAGCAGGCTTAAAAGAACCACTGGTTATGAAGTAGTCCTTTCAGCAACATATACATGTGTAGATAACATAGTCACCATCAGATAGATCATCTTTAAATTCTAAAAATCAACAATAATAAAAGCTATACACATTTATGTGACACATAGGTCCTGGGACAACGTGTCACTCTTTATCTTGGTTTCTAGATTCATCCAGTTGAAAGGGCTAAAATATGCTATTCTGGTATATCGACTAAGTTAAGAACACTTGAAAAAATAGCTGGTGCAAATAGATTACTTTGACCTTCATGCTGTTTCTCAAAAACAGAAGATGAAATTTCCATGTGACAGACACTCCTCCTATCCTAAGAAGGAAAAGCAACAACCTTATCTTCAATGGTGAGTAGTTGAGATCAAGAGAATATTGTACAGACCTCGTTAGAATAACTCTTAGCTTTTAAGCCTTCCTTAGTCACGTTTCACAGTTCCCTATTCTTTTTCCAATCCAGTATATAAGTAACTGACTCTAACTGCTTCTTTGGGTCATCATTTCTTTCTCTTTTGTTAATTATATATCTATACATGTAATTTTTTGTAGAAACAGTGTCTTGCCTTATTGCCCAGGCTGCTCCTGAACTCCTGGCTTCAAGCGATCCTTCCACCTCAGCCTCCCAAAGTGCTGGGATCACAGGCACGAGCCACTACAGCCTGCCTGAGTCTTCACTACTTTATGAGGACTCCTGCGCCAAGTAAAATTTTTATTATGCTTTTCTGCTATTAGTCTATTTTATGCAATTTAACTCTCAAACCCAACTGGGACCCTAAGAGAATGGAGGTGTTTTTCTGCTTCGACCCCCTCCAGCCTGCCCCTGCTACCCTGGACTTTCTCCTAGCATCATTCCTGAAGCCAACAGGTACTCCTGTCTTGTGCCCAGGTTAAATGCTCTGCCAGGCACTCTGGCATCAATTTAAGATCAAGTGCTGACTTACCTATTTGGGCATAACCCAGGTTAGCCTCCTGTGATCCCATTGCTCCTTGATTGACCAAGGAACTTAACCATTTTCGCATATTTCTGTACTCTTTGAAAACATCTATAGTGTCCAAAATGCTTTCTGCCTTACTTCTAGATCCAAAAAAAAAAAAAAAAAAATCACTTTGTGCATCTGAGATAAAACATCCCTACAAAGCTCTAGAAAGAGGTCCAGAAATTCACCTTGTCAATTATATCTAGAACTAGTCTTCCTACCTCCCAGGAATGATGTTCATCTCTATTCAAATGGGTCAGGTAATATTTTACTTAAGAACAAAAGGAAAGAAGAAAGAGCTGTTATTCCATACATACAACTTAATATAAATGAACAAGTATCTTCAATCCTTTCTTTAGCATTGTCAACAATAAAGCAAATCAACTGTAGTTAAAAAAAAAAAAAACACCTCTGTTTTTCTACAATAGTTTGCTTCTAATTATGTGGTACTCTTCTAGGGTTGAAACTGATGTTTTCTATATTTCATAACATAAAACTTATACCACAATTGACTGAAAATGGGGCCACTCTTACTTGATGGAATTAGGAATCATGATCCTCAGTTATGTTAGACATTCTTCATTTGCCCCTCCAAATCCACTCTTTTCTATTCTTTCAACCTGGCTCTGTTCCCAGAAGGCTAAATTCTAAGAACTTTTCAACTGTACTTCATTTTGCCTTCTGGCTTCGGAAGCACCTACGAGAATTCAAAAGGCAGCCGGGCATGGTGGCTCACACCTGTAATCCCAGTGCTTTGGGAGGCCAAGGTGGATGGATCACCTGAGGTCAGGAGTTCGCCAGGCATAGTGGTGGGCGCCTGTAGTCCCAGCTACTCGAGAGGCTGAGGCAGGAGAATTGCTTGAACCCAAAAGGCAGAGATTGCAGTGAGCCGAGATTGCGCCGCTACACTCCAGCCTGGACAACAGAGTGAGATTCCATCTCAAAAAAATAAAAATAAATATAAACTGCCAATGATTACACTCGTCATTCATTGCCTCATTTGCTGTTTCACTCATTCATTACTCTACCAAATGTGTTTAGGGCCTGGTATTGGAGAGCACTGTGCTAGGTCCTGGAAATACAAAGTTGTAGAAGCCATTGTCCCTACCTGAAAGCATCATTGTTAATTACATGGACCCTGTGAAGTTAATATTTTGACCATAGATGAAGGTTTCCTATGCAAATACTTCTCAAAGGAACTGGCTTCCTTTTGCAACCTAGTAAAAACTGAACTATGAAGACCACTTTGAAATCACATGCAATGTTTTACACCAAATAATGTAACTTTCCACCACCAATACCTCTTGACTTAACGTTTTCCTTCTTCTTTCAACATTTCCCCTTTCTTGCTCTGATTTACACTTTATGAATGGTTCTTGGTGGTATTTTCCCTTGCCCTAGATTTTACTGGAAGCTATTTCAAATGCTTCTTGAAAGAAGTTGAAGCATGAATAACAGAATAAACAGATAGCTTTATTTTTCTCCACTTAAATTTTATCTACCTTTGAAACTTTATATTGATAGACCCAGCCAATTTTTCACTTAAATTAATTTTAAAAGGTCACAATTGTATTGGTACAGTATTAACAATGGAAAATTCCATTTATGATTAAGAAGTCAATGATACACACACCAAACTGTAAACAGTGTGTGTCGAGTGATGGGGGAAGGAGGGACATCCACTGTGGACGCTCACTTTCCATATTACATAATTTTCAAAATTTACAGCAATTTTACTTATGTAGGCAGAAAAAAAAGACACATTTAAAAGAAGTAAAATAAAGAGAAGACATCCTAGTTTATCTTTGTTTTCCCATGTCCCATGGTGGTGGAATTACACATGTGGATTTAAGATATATAGGGTGGTAATTTGATTATTGAGTCATATGTGACCCAGCTGAATGAATGTAATAACAGACAGATGATGGTTTATGTCGCTGATATGAACTGATTTCCCTTGTTTCATATTTTAGCAGCCGGTCATTTCCAGAATTGGCTTACACCCTGAAAACATCCTCCACAGGGATGCAGTTTTGAGCCTGGGACATTTGTTAACAGCTGGAAGACATTTGGTGACTCCAAATGATGAGGGCCAGTGGAAGCTGTGAGGATGGGCACCTGCCCTGGAGCCAAGCCTATGCTTCCCCGAGCTAGCAAACACCTTGCTCTGGCTCTCCCCTAAGCTCTTTTACATATTAAATTTTAGAAGCAACTCTAAAAAATGACAATTCAGTTGAAACAGCCTTCATATGTAGAGGCCACATTGTAAGACTCTCTCTCTCTCTCTCTCTCTCTCTCTCCTTCTTTTTAGACAGAGTACAGCTCTGTTACCCAGGATGGAGAGCAGTGAAGCAATCTCGGCTCACTGCGACCTCCACCTCCCGTGCTCAAGCAATTCTCCTGCCTCAGTCTCCTGAGTAGCTGGGATTACAGGCCCAGCGAATTTTTGTATTTTTAGTAGAGATGGGGGTTTCGTCATGTTGCGCAGGCTGGTCTCAAACTCCTGAGCTCAGGTGATCTGCCCACCTGACCTCCCAAAGTGCTGGTGTTAACAGGCATGAGCCACTGCACCCTGCCTATAAGACTTTATTTTATTTTTGTTTTTGTTTTTGAGGCAGAGTCTTGCTCTGTCACCCAGGCTGGAGAGAAGTGGAGTGATCTCGGCTCACTGCAACCTCTGCCTCCCAGGTTCAAGCCAGTCTCCTGCCTCAGTCTCCCAAGTAGCCGGGATTACAGGCACCTGCCACCATGCCTGGCTGATTTTATATTTTTAGTAGAGACGGGGTTTTACCATGTTGGCCAGGCTGGCCTGGAACTTCTGACCTCAGGTGATCCACCCACCTCCCAAACTGCTGGGACTACAGGCGTGAACCACTGCACCCGACCCCTGTAAGACTTTTTAATGTTTAATATGAGCCTGAGTTACAGCATGGAACATGGGGAAGGGTACAGCATGGAGAGCATTATTTTCAAATTCCCAGTCCACTCTCGTCAGAACTATTGCACAGACTAATAAAGCAAAGTCTCTCTATTGCAGAATAAAATAAAGTCTCCATAAAATATAAAATGAATGTAAAGTATGTGAATAATGAAATATTGGGGTTCCATGTTTATCTTCTGATAGCATAAAAAATTTGAGCTGTTTAACATTAAACCCCAATGACCTAATCAAATAGATATCTAAGTAACTCAGATATTGTAAGTAATTTCAGCACTGTAGCACTGTATTTGCCAGAAGATATAGTCGGTACTTTCAACACGCTGAGATATCATTTAGTCTATAACTTAAACAAGCATTGATAAAGTTTTTTACAAAAGATGCTATCAGCAAAATAAACAGGGGACTTTGTATTACTTCAAAGCTTATTTATAATGTGTTTAGAAAAAATTCAATGGAAAACAGGAAAATAATGTCTTGATTTTCTAAACTTTACAACATCTGCTTTTACTTACTTTTTGACATTATAAAGTTCTCTGGATTTTAAGTGAATTACTTTGCTTTCTCTTTGTCTATCTCTTTACTTGACTACCTTCACACTAGATTATACACCCGGACACAACCTATGACTAGATGAAAATCCCTATGTTATGTATAATAATTGAATTTTAGAACATGTGACATAGAACATGGAAAGACACTTCAAAAGAAAGGCAAGGTATATAAGGAAGAGACCCCTCTATAAAAATACTCAAAACACTGTATCATTCTATTTCATACCACCCTACACTGGCTAATTTACATGTCATTCGCAATCTTAGATGGGTAGTTGTAAAAATATTTCCTAAAGAAAAGGACTTTTACATATGTGTGTATACATGAGTATGTTTGTGTGCTTTGTCCAAATTCAAATGAGAATATTAATATAATGGGTCAATAAATCCCTATAATATAATGGTCAGTTTTTCATTAAGGTTGTAACCAAAAACAAAACAAAACAAAAGGCACTAAAATCTGCTGGTAACAATATCCTTAATGTTAATACACTCTGTGGGGCTTTTGCTTTCCTTCTTTCTTAACTATATAGAAAGAAGGAATGTCTAACTTAAAGTATAATAATAATAAATAAATTAAAACAAAAAAAAAAGAAAGAAGGAATGTCTATAGACTTAAACTATAGACATTTTAAACATTTTTTTAAATATTTAAACAAAAGACATTTCTCTATGCTCAGTAAGAATTACATTTCCTAATTTCTTAAAATTTGAGATTTACGTTACTTTTACATAAACTAGAGACAGTGGGTTAAAAAAAAAAAAGATGACATATTGGTCATCATTCAAACACAATTTTATCCAGGACTTTCTTGAAAATCTTGCCGAGATGCTTTAAACATTTGTTGGTGGCTTCTTATGAAGCTGGTTTAAAGTCTGTGGGTTATTTGTGGTTAATATACAAGAGGAAAAAAAGAAAAATATAGAGAAAATGGCCTTTAAGGTACACATTTCTGAGGTTTCACTGCTGGGCTAGCTGACATTCTTTCCTTCACTTCCCTAGTCGAGCTGACCTCAAAGTTCTTGGTGTCCAAGACTTGCAAAAGAATGCAAACCACATTATCTTCCCCAGAAGGGAAAACAGAAACAAACTTGGATGATATATCAGGATAAAGAATAGGTCCACCATGTGTTTAAGAAGGAAGGAGAGTTCCACTGCAATCACACCAAAAATCAAGGTTTTGTGGACATGGATTTGTCCACATAAAAAAGAAGAGTGGTTTTGCCATTCAGTCAAAGGCCCTTAATAAGCAGTTAAAAAAAGAGCAAGTTGGGAGCCATTATTCTTAGTTTCTGCAACACACCTGTGAAATCAAGATGCAAGACAGAATACAAAGATCCCTATCTCCAAAGGATTTGAAAAATGGAAAGATACTGGAAGGCAGTGGTATAAAGGGGGAAAAGAAATAAGGGCCTTCTCTTCATCATCGAATGCTGGCAACACTGCCTTTATGGTTGCTTTGATTATGCGTTATGTTCATAAAGTTTTAGCTAGGGATAATTTGTTGCTTGGCTTTCCTTTATTTTCCTTTTTTTTTTTTTTTTCTTTTTCATTGCATGTTTTAAAATGGTTTGCATTTGAGAATCAATTTAACCACAACAGAACAGACTATGATTTGGGATTTGTATGACTTCAACTTGAGGTAAAAGTAAGCTAGAAATCAGTTCTAGGAAAGAAAGGAAAAACCCAGGCTCACAAGCATTTCTCTTTTCCTTAAAAATCTTTTAAAAGATGTTTTCATCTAATAGTTTCTTTAAATCATCACTTCAAAATGTTAATGTTTTAAATGTCAGTGCCCCTCTGAGGGCCCCATCATAGGCCCTCCGCTGTTTTCATTCTGTATACTTGCAGAACTTTAATTCACATCCATGTACAACTGGTCACCCTCACATTTTTATCGTCAGCCCAGATCTATGGATCTTTGGACCCATTTTACTAACTGCCTAGTGAACAACAGCCTACCTGGTATCCCACACACCCTCCAATGCATCATGTTCAGAACTGAACTCACCTCCTTCTTCCCTACCTCTCACCCCCACCCCCAAGGTTTTCCCTAATGCTCCTTGTCTTTGGTGTCTACCCATGTAGCTCAAATCACTAATCCAGGGATTTCTTTGACTCCTCTGTCTCATTTTATAAATAACCAAGTTCTGTCAATCTGCCTCCTCATAATCACTTTTACCTTTCTCCTATCCAATCCATGTTTCCTCCACATAACCTTTGGAGTTACCGGAGTGATCATCATAAAACACAAATCTGATCACAATGCTCTGGGTTAAAACTCTTCAGTAATTTCTCATTATCTTTATAATCCAGTCTAAATACCTTAACATGCCCTAAAAGACTCTTACTATCTAGCCTGTGCCTCCCACTCAGGCCAAAGATTTCACTTGCTCTTCCAGTCACACTGAGCATCTTTCAGTTCCTGGAACCTGACAAACATTCAGTTGGAACATGCCATTATCACTGCCTATCCCCAATCCAAATGTCACCTTCTTAGTGCCATGGTCTGAGGGTTTGCGTCCCCACCAAATTCACAGGTCGAAACTTAATCACTAAGGTAATGGTGTTAGGATGCGGGGCTTATGGTAGGGGATTAGGTCACAAGGGTGGAGCCTCATGAATGGAACGAGTGCCCTCATAGAAGAGGCCCCAGAGAGTTGTTTTCCCCCTTCTACCCTATGAAGACCCAGCTAGAAGCTGCCATCTATTAACCAGAAAGAAGGTCCATACCAGACACCAAAACTGTCAGTGATCTTGGACTTCCCAGCCTACAGAACTGAGAAGTACATTGCTGTTGTTTATAAAGTACCCAGTTTACCGTATTTTGTTACAGCAGCCTAAACAGACTAAACTCGAGATATCTTTCTTTACTCTAAGTAAGATCAAGGCCCTGGCAATGCTCAAAAAAACCCTAACTTCTACTGTAGCATTCATCACATACTGTTGTAATTGTGTTCAGTGTCCCTGAGGGCACAGACTACTTTTGTCTTATTAACTACTCAGGGCCAAGAGCCGTGGCTCACACCTGTAATCCCAGAATTTTGGGAGGTGGAGGCTGAGGCTGGCAGATCGCTTGACCTCAGGAATTCAAGACCAGCCTGGGCAATATGGTAAGACTCCGTCTCTACAAAAAGTACAAAAAAAAATTTTTTAGCTGAGCATGGTGGTGTGCACCTGCGTTCCCTGCTACTCAGGAGGCTGAGGTGGGAGGATCACCTGAGCCCAGGAGGTCGAGACTGCAATGAGCCATGATCGTGCCACTGCACTTCAGCCTGGGTGGTAGAGCAAGACCCTGCCTCAAAAACAAACAAACAAGATAAAAACTACTACTTAGTACTTGGTAGGTATTTAATGAATACTAATTGAACAAATGAATGTATTTATTTATATATTTCTTCTTTCACTAGCATGATAGAGCACATGATCAGCTGTATACTTATAAGTGACTGGCTCATTCACCACGGAGGCAATATGAGATTCCAGATAGAATTAAGATTCAGCATGCTCCATAAACAAGATATCTCATAGAATTCATGCCATCATTTGCCCTAAATTCTTCTAAGATAACAGGACAGTGGCAGGGTCAACTTCCAAGCCCAAATATACAATTGTCTTCAGCTAATCCAAAAGTTGTAGGTAGAATGAATAAATACATTGTTAAATGGTTATCAACTACCTCTATCTATTCTCCTTAATCCTGTCACCTAGTTTGGAGAGAGGTAGGGAGATAGTCAAGATGCTATTAATCTGGAGGAATATTCTACCCATCCCCTGACTCTAATTTTAAGGGTAGTTACTACCAATGACATTATAAGACCCTGATCATGATGCCTGTAAAGTATTTTTGTGAACTGTTCTCAACTTTATTTGGGAACATGAGAAAAACCATAGGTTAATACAGGCATTACAATGTTACCTAAGTTAGGACAATTTTTAAATGGCCTATTTAATCATCTCTAACACTTGGATATGTCTCCTCTAATGTTAGATGGAATATCAGATGTAACTTCTTGAGAGAAAGTTGTAATTGAGAAGATGCGTTGTTAGTGACACATCATGGAAAATGACTCAACTGTGGCAAAGGTGAGTCTCAAGACATGATGCAAACAAAAGGCATACCACCTACGATGACCTTACCTCATGACCAGCATTCAATACACTTACAGTGATTTGCTTCTTGCTTCTGTCTATCAGAATGTGGCTGTCACCAAACGGTCCCTGTCTCCCAAGACTGTTATATCAAACAGGAATTTCTGATTTATAATTAAGGCCCACAAACAAAGAGGGAAATACTACATTATTAAGCCAAAAACCATTATTGGCTTAACAGTTTCGTTGCTTTATATTGCTTAAGAGTGATAAAATACAGTAACAATTAGGAATTAAAATATTTGGATATTCTCTTTCATTGCGCACTTCAACTACTGAAGCTTCAAATCCTGGTATAGGAATTATAAAGTAAGATGCTGCAATAAAGACAAAACTATGGAAATAATTAAATCAACTCTGAATAAACATGAAAAGGCTCAGCAAGAATTGACATATTCAATTACCACACCAGAATCTCTTCAGTACCTAAGTTGTCTTAGTAACAAGCTAGAAAACTATAGCAAATGTAGCAAATCTTCCACATTGATAGAAAAACCATATAATCATATACAACAGTGGTCACCTATAGAAGTATCCTTTCCAAAGATAGTGGTAAAAAAAGAAAATGTGGTACATACACACCACAGAATACCATACAGTCATAAAAAAGGAATGAAATCATGTCCCTTGCAGCAACATGGATGGGGTTAGAGGTCATAATCCTAAGCAAATTAACACAGGAACAGAAAACGAAATGCAGCATGTTCTCATTTATAAGTGGGAGCTAAACATTCAGCACACATAGACATAAATATAGGGACAACAGACACTCTGGACTACTAGAGGATAGGGGGAGTGGGTTTAAGAAAAAAAAACTACCCATAAGGTACTGTGTTCAGTACCTGGGTGACAGGATGACTGGATCCGTACTCTAAACCACAGTATCATGCAATATTCCCATGTAACAAATCTGCACACATATACTCTGTATCTAAAATCAAAGTTGAAATTTTTTAAAAACCTAAAAAAGAACATTAAGCATTAGGCACTATACAAATCATTTTCAAAAAGAGAGAGTGAGCTTTACAGGGACACCACCTATTTCTCCCTTTGTCTTCTTAAAACTTTAGTCCTCAGAAATGAAAGGGGAGTGATAATACCTATCTAACATGATGGTTATGAAGAATGAATTAATTAGAATATATAAATCTCCTAGCACACAGTGGAGTGCCTAGCCCATAGCAAATATTCAAAAAATGTTAGTTCCTTTCCTTCTTCCTTTTCACCACCCATCCTGAAGTACCTGTTTTCCCATGTGGAAATCAGATGGCCACTGGACAAAAGATAAATCATTCAGATCTAATACTAGCAGATCCCTTTCTGTGGGCTCCTCTTCACAGTAGTTTGGCCTGCTATTTTTCCTATAGAAATCAGGATTTTTTTTAAAGTGCTTCTTCAGTAATACTAAAGAAGGATGTTTTGAACTTTGTGTTCAGCACTGCTATAACTTAGTAAAGCAAACTAAGTAAACCTAATTTTTGCAGTAGATACTTCTACAACTACCACACCTCTATCTGAACATAGCACTAGTATTATTGTCTGAAGTTCATTCCACATTCACACACCAGGAAACTCTCAACTGTAACTGTCTCATCAATTTCAAGTTTAAATCTATCCTAACTGACTTAATAAATCAAATTGTTCACAGCTGAGAGGCAGGATTTTTGTGTGCTCTGGTTTATGCTGAATGTAAGCTCTGAGAATAAAAGAGGTATAACAGGATGAGAATCAATTATTTCTATCCACACAGTTAAGTGAATTCACCAATTGCTTTTTCATTAGGTGAATTCACCAATAGCTTTTTCAGTCAACAAGCATTAAGAGTCTATTATTTTCCAGGTATTGATACACTATTCTAGAGTATGTAGTTGCAGCTATATACTTCTAGGGTTGATTTACAATGCAGTATCTGAAACATGTTCATAGCTTTATCTAATAATTATTACTGACCATGATTCTTCTCTTTAACAACAATAACAATAACACATGTTCAGTGATTACAACAATGCCAAACACAGTGCCAACTGTTTTATCACATTTACTCTTCATAACATTTATATAAGGCAAGGATTATAATCACCATTCTACCAGATGAGGAGAAAAGATGCAGAAAGGATATTTAGCTTTCCCAAGGCCACCCAGTCAGTAACCACAAAAGCTGAAATTTAAATGAAGTCTGTCTAACTCTAGAGTGTCGTCTCTAAACCAGTGCTACTCAAAGTCTGGTCCTCCATAGACTGGAAGCATCAGCAGCACCTGGGAGCTTGCTAGAAATGCAGAATCTGCTGAATCATAGTTTTAGGGAGTGGGACCCAGCCATCTATGTTTAACCAAGCCCTCTGTGTGATTCTTACACATGCTAAAGATTGATAAGCACTACTCTAAACCACTACACTATACATACTACTCAGTCTCCCTAATTCATAACTTACTAATGGTGCTAAGTCAGATTATTGCTCACTTGCATTTAATAAACGCATTTAGACATCATAACAGTTGATTTTTTGGTTGAATTCTATGGTTAATTAAAATTCAACTCTGTGCCATATCCTTTAAGCATGGTGACTATTCATCCTAATCTTTCTGGGACAGTCTCATTAAGCCTGCTGTCATGATGTAATTATTACTGGTCTCTTTTACTCTCAGAAGTACCACAGTTTGAACCATTAATCCTGTGGTGGTCCCAGCTAAAAGGCACTACTATAAGGGCAGTCCCTCCCACCTTGTGTCCTACCATGCACCCTCACCTCTATGCTCTAGCTACAATAATGTCCTCCTCTCAGTTCCTTAAAAATCTCAAACTCACTTGTGATATAAGGTTTTAACATTTCTGTTCCCTCTTCTTAGGAGGTTCTTCCTCTAGATCTCAGATGATACACTCCTCTTTAATGGTACCCGAGGATTAGCTGGTGGTAGGGGCAGTCGACCCTGCTTATAGGCAATTTTGAGATGTACTGTTGGTAGAGAACTTTAAAACAATAACAAAACCAACTTGAAGTCAGTTCAGTCTACATTTATTTAGCACTCTGCACCAGCAATTTTAAATGTTAGTGATAAAATGTTGTTTCTACCAAAATAGGTTGTTTCTACTAAAATATGTTGTTTCTACCAACATATGTTGTTATTTGCCCTTCAATAAACATCATATTCTACATGAAAGCTAATTTAGAGAACTCTAGTTATACAGTCGGCCCCCAACAGATACAGTCATAAATACTTGAATGCATTTCAAGAGTAAGTTCCTAATAGATTCAGAATAGTTATAGGTCACTTTGGGTACAGTTTGTGCCTCCAACTCCTTAGTTGCTATATATTCAATAGACTACAATAAAAATAGATTCAAAATTCCTACACAAACAATAGATTCCAGATTGTGTAGTACTGGCATAGGGACAGTCATATAGGTCAGGATAGAATTGAGAGTCCAGAAACAAACCCCAGTTTGAAAGTGTCAATCTATTCCCTTTTCCTTTATTGTACCGTAATGTTTATTTTATTTTTATCTTTTACATTAGTTTTGTAACTGGCATGATAATACACATGAGATTCAATAAATTCTTTTTTCATTGTCTGCTTTTTTTTTAACTGGGCTTTATTATCATTCTTCTTCTTGCATGATTATTACTAAAAATAATTGCGTCTGAAGCGGAGGGGGTGTTAACAATTATTTATCCTATATGTCAAACATACAAGAAATGCCACTGTTGCTCCTTATTATTTAGATTTTTGTTCAAATAGTGGCATCTCAGAGACGCCTTCCCTAACCACTCTATTTAAAACAGACAACACTCCACGTTCGTTGGATGACATCAGTTTCTGCCCCATTCCCCAGCCTTATTTTCTTCAACTCTATGATTATCTGATGTTACATTATTTGTTTATTGCTGTCTCCTTACTAGAAGGTTTTCATTGAAGAGTTGTCTGTCTTGCTCACCCTGTATCTTCAAGGTATAGTACACATTCTATCAATATTTAGTGAGCAAACACTAAAAATTATATATGGTTCAGTTTATTCACATAAAAGTTTATATAATTTTATCTTTGTGCATAATTTCTGTTTTTCTCATCAGAGAGATGAAAACATTGATTCTCAATCCTCTCAGTAGAGTATTTCCTGTATGTATTCTGTTAGAAACTTCAAAGATGTCAGAAAAATCAAAATCCCTTTGTCTAGGAGTTTGAAATTCAAAAAATTATGTATGACATTTTATACCTTTGCATTATCTTCAATAAGCATTATGAGCTGTAATTCACTCAACTGAAGTTTAGATTATCCCAGAATAAATGATTCCAGTCTAGTGATAAAAACCAGCCTCATTTATTAAACCTAAATATTGCTGGACTTTGTTAAGTAGACTTCAAAACTCTTACTTCTGAAAACTTGACAAATTTTTATAGAACCTACTTTTGGGGGCCTGGATTTTTTTTATTATTGTTGCTTTATCTCCTTTTTAAAATAATAATTGTATTTTTAAAACAAAGTAGAACTCTGTTATAATATGGTTCAATATTACAACTGTTTGGCTAGGCCACAGGTCAAATCCCATTCCCTCCACAGTATGACAATCACACATGGTATAAACTTGACCATACTGCTAGCCTACAACTCCTTTGTTAGTCATGTGCTAGGATATGAGAGTTGAGATAAAAGGATATTACGGTGGGTATAGATATGTTTATGTGATATTCATTTTAGAAAAGGCTTCTCAACATAATGAAATATTCTTTGGAACGTTGCTCCAAAGTGTCTTCTGAATAGTAAATGCAGTAAATTTAGGTGTTTGTATAAGGATCCTCAACTACTTAACCAAACTAAAGGCTGGATTGTAGAGCCTTGAATGGGCGGGTAGAATGCCCATATTCACATCTCAAATGTACCACTCACTAGCTGCATGACACTGGCCAAGTTACTTATCCTCTCGATACCTCAGTTTTATCGCCTTTACAATGCGGATAATAATAGCACCCACATCAAGAGATGGTGATAATTAAATGAGTTAATCCATGTGGAGTACTTAGAACAGAGCCTGTTACATGGAACACTACCAAAAAGTGCCAGCCATTGTTTTTAAGTTGAAAGGGAAACATTTAAAATCAGTCTTAGTTATCATAACACACCAATTAAAAATAAAAGGATACAATCTCATACATTTTAATATAAAATTAGTAGGAAGACTTTATTTCAGCTTCAAGCTTTCCATGTATAATTATATTTTATTCCCACAAAGAAATGACTTTGTGAGGGTAAAATTTGTGCAGAAGCCTAATAGATGCAAGATTATTTTCTTATAGTGCTGTAACCTAGGGAAAAAAAGAGTCCATGGCCCTCCTGCTAAGTTTAGACTAGACGCTTTTTGTGAACAGTCACATCTTTCTTCATTAAACTGTTTTTTAATGGCCCTTTTGATGACTGCCAGTTTCCTCCACAATAAAAGAAGTTCTGACCTGTGAATTCATTTTTACAATCCAGTAACAATTTTGAATACATTAACTAAGCATCATGGACCAAATAAGGAGCCAATTAGTTGTATTTTCCATCATCTGAATAAAATAAGAATGAATCAACTTCATCACTAAACTTAAAATGTTGTCTTCATTGGCAAAGAAGTCTATTTTGTTCTGCCAACTCAAGTTCCTTTTGGAGAGTAAGGAAAGTTGGGTTATCTGTGACCTGAAACCAACTGAGTTTCATTTTTCTTTTCCCTTTGGGAAGGCTAGTCAAGGGAGCTCATACCATTCTGCAGTAGTGCTACACACAAGATTACTTTTAAAACTTCTTAGAGCACTAACTAAAAATTATAACCCCGCACAGTATTTATTTTCATAAGTAGATGCTATTTATTTTTCCTTCTTCATTTATTCTTTATTTTCCTTTCTCACTCATCTAGATATTGGGATGATGTGACGTACGCATCTACTCACCAAGCTATCATCTTTGGTAAATAGACCTCACAGATAATCAACTTATCAGCTAGTTACAACAAGCCAGAAAAGAGACAACCATGAGTGAGTCTATAATCTTAGTGTAAACACTCTCCAATCATGTTTGTTTTTGGTGAAAGTGCATCCTTTCCCCTCAAGCATTTAGTTTTTGGTAGAGGTCAGTTTTAAAATATTGCAAGAAACACGCACACCAAACACATCACCATTGTGTACCTCTTGAGTTAGTGGGTACATCAAGCCTAACAAGAAATAACGTTCATCCCACGGATGCTTATTGGAAAAGGACATCTCATTTTTGGCATTTTCATGTGCACTTTTGTGGGAGGGCAGTTTCAAGAGAGAAAATGAAATACAACTTTTAACTTGAAATGTGTCACTATAGCTTGGGAGATTTTTATATCCTAAAATTAAAAATAAAATTGGGACGCATTATGTATTTACAATAAAATGTTTAAACATATATACAGTATATTTTTCCTCTTAAAATTGTATCTTTAGAGTCAGATGGCCTTTCATTTTCCTAATTATTTGCTTACATTGTTGCTAATATATCATAATGCATACAAGCTCTAAAAATATCCTGAACTGAAAATATTTCTACAGCTGTTGCTTTTATAGGATTCAATTTTAAAGAAAGTAGAGGAACGAGACACCTAATTATACAAAGTAAAGATAAATAAGAAGCAACTTTATGTTTAAAAGCTGCTAATTAACTGGGCAGCAATTAAAGAGACTACAAAAACCTTAGTTTTAATACTCACAAATTTTTATTATGAATATTTGTTCTGGTGCATATTTTTCTGTCAGACTAAGTCTCCAAGTGTGGAATGGGTTCCTGCCAGGTCTCTAAAAATTGATTGTTCAAAAATCTTAATTATAAGAAAGTAAACAAAGAATGGGTTGAAGCAGTGCAGAGTTCTATGAGTTAATGTAACAAAATTCAAGCAAAATCAACTGTCTTTAAAGCCAGCAGGCTCAGCTCTGACAGTCATCCATCAAGCTGAAGGTCTCCTTAATAAATGCCAATTACAGGGCATATATGCACAAACGTGGCTAGCATAAGCCATAGGATCATTTCCTTCCGAGAAAATTAGTAACCAAGAAAACACCCAGGCAGTGCAAACGACCAGCCCACCCGACAGTAAGGCTTGTCCCTGATCAGAATACTAACCAGCATTCTTTCTTTCTCACTCTCTCTCTCTCTCTTTTCAACTTAGGAAAAGTTCAGACCCACACAGAATTTTGTTTGGGGTTATACAAATTCCTTCACAATTTGTATAGAAGTCTAACATAACTTTTTAAAAGCCATGACATGCCCATAATGTATACAGAGTCTCTGACTTCCGCCCTAAGCGAGGCTTTTTCCTAACTTAATCATACTCAAATTTCACCCCTTTTAAAGATCCTGATTCAAAAATGTTCACTCATTCTCCACAGTCCACAAATTTATACCATCTCTTCCTGTGGTATTTTATGTGCATAAATTAAAAAAGAATGGCCTCCAATGAGGATTAAAAGGTTGAAAAAAATCATAGACTTTCTAAATTTAGGTTCATTCTTCTTATTTTAACTCTCAAAATATGTGTGTTAACAAAACATATATTTTTTTCTACAGTCTTATGAAATAATCCTTTCACATTAACCCTCCTACCTAGGGGAAGTGCTGGAGCAACTCAGATAGGAAGTTACATCCTAAGTTTAAGACCATGTCACCCTGTAACCCAGCAAATGTGAAAAACACATATGGGAGAACCCTTGAGAAATAGCTAAAATACGTTCCACTGGTATATTATTAGCTCTTACTGTATAACTCACACTACTATATGAATCCCAACTTTCAAAACCACTTCTGCTGCCTTTTTTATTATCCACCTGGCCAGGCACGGAGCCCATCCCCAAAACAGGTTTCTTAGAGCCATTTGATGACATCAGGGGAGGGGAGGAGACTTTCTTAGAGAGTAAGGCCACGGACCTTTTGTCAGAAGCCAAAGGCTCCAATTTTATACCACAGCACTACTTCTTCAGTGGGAATAGGTGGGTTTTCAAAAAGAAGGGCTGTGTCCTCCTATGATGACGGAGATAACTAATGGAGTAAATGAAAACATTCATGTTTGATATTTGTATGCAAATGGATTAAAATAGTCTGCTTTAGCCCCAAGTTGATGTCTTATCTAATTGCCCTTTAAAGTGACATCTTCCATCGCACATGTGGACCCGTGCTAAATTCATTTATTTCATCTTGCCTGAAATTATGATGAATGGTCTAAGCTCTATTCAATTATTTAAAATGTGCAAAGAAACAGAAACAATGAAACTGGCAAACCCCTCCACATTCTTAGGAACAATTTAGGCTAATTAGCATCAACTTCTCCCCCATTCATCATACCTCTTTAGAAATATAAACAAACTGTCAGCTGTAACCTAACAAACAGATCACTGAGCTACTTAACACAAATTATTCTTACATGAAAAGCTCCTTCTCAGGCAATATTCTCCTTTAGGGCATCTGGGAAGCTGAGCTATTAAAATTGAAGACATATGTTCCAGTCAAACTCAACTCCCAGATTGTAATGATTGCTGTTGTGACAGTTTTCAGTCAGCATACTTGCTGCTGGAAACACAGCGCCAAGCTTGAGCAAAGCAAAAGTAAAATGGAGTGATGCAAGCAGCACCCTGGATGTGGAGGATGCCTCCTCGCACTTCCCATCGCCATGTGTTGGTGGGTCTCAGCGCTGGTGATGTGCTGTTGCAGCTCAAAGCTGTGTTTAGTTTGGCTTGGGGACAATAAAGGAGAGGAAGGTGACAAGACTGTGGATGTCAACATGTTATTTTTCACTACATCCTATGAGGCTAGTGCTGATTAGCTTTCAATATTTCATTGAAGCCGATAAATCTTGGCCTATCAGTTCAGAGAAGCTAGAAAAGATACAGTTAGAAGGGTCCCAGTTGAGAAAAACATAGCTTTCCAAAAGATTAGGTATGTGCCCTCAAACTGTACTTAAAAACTGAGTTCTTTCAACTAAGAGAAATAAAAACAATGTGTTTACCCCTTTACATACTAAACCTCTGTGGGTAAAGCCCTGTCCTCATATTAAACCAAGATAGTGTTTTCTTTATTGTTTAAATATAGTCACATGTACAGTTGATTCTAATTATCTGCACTAGTTACATCCAATAAAGTTGTGGTGGACACTGCATTAGCCACCACTGAACCCACAGCTCCTAGGGAAAAGAGGAGTTAAGTTCCTATGTGTCTCTGGTCACAACATTTTCATCAATGGATCAATATACAATCTTACTTTATGTGTGTTTCTGTTTAAAGACACCTTACTTAATATATACTTTCGATTTATTAACATAGAACTCACAACCAATGGCACTATAACTCAAGCCTGAACAAAGCTTACCCGACACACAGATTTTCTCATAAGGCACATCTTGCCTTTAGAAACAATAGACAACGGGCCAGGCGCGGTGGCTCACATCTATAATCCCAGCACTTCGGGAGGCCGAGGTGGGCAGATCATGAGGTCAGGAGATTGAGACCAGCCTGGCTAACACGGTGAAACCCTATCTCTACTAAAAATACAAAAAATTAGCTGAATGTAGTAGCACACACCTGTAGCCCCAGCTACTCGGGAGGCTGAGGCAGGAGAATTGTTTGAACCCAGGAGGCGAAGGTTGCAGTGAGCCAAGATGGCACCACTGCACTCCAGCCTGGGTGACAGAATGAGACTCCGTCTTAAAAAAAAAAAAAAAAAAAGCAATAGACAACACTTCTGCACAATGGCTTGGGGGGCATTTTAAATAGTAAAATCATGAACAAAAAAGCCCCAACACATAGCACTAAATAGACTGCAAAAAGGACCTTGTTTACAGTATGACAACTGAAACACGAAGGCAGAGTATCACCTTGTTCAGCTGGGAACATGTGTATTAGATGATGCAAATTTTCCATCACTTTGCACACGTCTGTGAATGACTGAGAAAGAACCATAAGTATTGATTTGGGGGTTACAAACAAATGTTAGCAAGTAGGCAAATTCACAAATATGATATCTGCAAATAATGAGCATCAACTGTGTGTACATTCATACATATTTTCTCCTCTCTGATTTCCCACTGAAAGCCTCTGAGTTATTTCCCTCACTAAGCAAGTGTCAGCCAGGCACAATGGCTCATGCCTGTAATCCTAGCACTTTGGGAGGCCAAGATGGGCAGATCATTTGTGGTCAGGAGAGATCAGCCTGGGCAACATGGCAAAATCCTATCTCTACAAAAATACAAAAATTAGCCAGGCATGGTGGTGCATGCCTGTAGTCCCAGTTACTTGGGAGGCTGAGATGGGGGGATCATTTGAGCCTGGGATGTGGAGGTTGCAGTGAGCCAAGATCGTGCCATTGTACTCTAGCCTGGGTGGAAGAACAAGACCCTGTCTCTCTTATTTTATTTTATTTTTTTAAGTATAGCAAGGGTCATTGTCTGAAAGCCTAGCCAAGTCTTCAGAAGCTAACTATAAAGTAGATAGCCACAGAATTCCTTGTAACATGGTAAGCCAAAAAGCCTTTCAAATATGTTCCTTTTCTTTAGCATCCTAGAAATATAAACCTTAACGGCACCTATAGCTACCGCAGTAATAGTGTGAATGCACATTACAGCCAACCCTACACGGTACCATGTCTATACCCTATTGAAGCACTTGGATCACTGTTATTTGCCGTAGTGGACAGTGGTTGTTGCTGGCATCCATCTCCTCCCTCCTCCTACCTACCGAGGCCCCTGATTTCCTCCCAGTGTTGTTTAGGTAGGGTTGTTTCTCGAGGTGGATTATTGGCTTTTAAGCCAATTAGTGTATGCCATCCCTAAGCCACAGGGATTTCCTTAGGGATGAGCCCATGACTCTGACTGGGTTAATGACACATAAGGAGATATTTGCTGAGCATTTCTGGAAAGAAAGTGTTCCTCTCTGGGAGAACCATGGTGGAGCCAGCTTCAGGATGGTTCAGGCACTATGGAAAGTGGGGCAGAAAAACTAAAGGAAAATGGGTCCTGGGTGATATTGCTGAGCTGCTGGAAAAAGACTCAAATTTATCCCACCTATTTTTTTTTCATTTTTCAATTACATAGATAATAAATAGTCTTCATCGTTTAAGGCAATGTGGGTGAGGTTCTGTTTTTCTTGTATCCAAGAAAATTCTGATATATTTACATGCTAGTTTAACTGCCTGCTCCATAACATTTACACCCCCCACCACCCACCCAGTCCCCCACACACACATACGGAGAGAGAGAGAGAGAGAGAGAATTTCTTGAATTATCTTTTGTCCATCTTTTTTAAATGCTCTACTTCCTGCTCTCATGACTCATGTATATATAGCAACTATTGATAAATACATTGAATTCAATTCAAGCGGGAACATCTTCCATGGATGTAAAATAATAAACAGTGTACCACATTAACCAGAGCAAGATTAGCTAAGATGGCTGCTATCATATTGCTGCCCACTGATGAGAACAAAGTTCTCATTGTATTTACCTTAAGTATAAAGTGTTTCAAGGTTAAAATGTTAATATATCCAATCAAGAACGATTTTTTAGTTTATCAAATAAAATTACAAATATAACATGATCTTTCTCCTGCTCACCCCACAATGCAGAATAATTTATGAATACTTTTTCTTTAGTATTCTTAACACCAGTTTCTCTGGATTAGGATAATGAATAGAACTGAATGTTACCCAAGCTTTATTCATAAATATAAAGCAATATGGCAACTTTTTAAAGTTTCTGCCTAGTCTTTTCTTTCTCTATGGGTGGTTTTCACAGCCATGATTATTTGTGGATGCAAAACTGTGTGTATAATAAATTGCAACTGCAATTGACTAACCTCAGAAGACTGACACATGACTAATTACTCCCACAGGTGGCCAACTGCTTTGGCAATTAGCCCATTGTGGGCAAAATTCATTGCGTGTAAGAAAGAGGCTTCCTTTTCAAAATCTCCACACCTACTTTTTGGGGGATGAAGGGAGGGGAGAGAACTAACATGGAAAAAAGTGGGGGGAGGATGAAGCGATAAGGGACAGATGGAAAAATTAATTATTTCTTAACAAACAAACCATTTAATCTGAATTTCTCTCCAACGTGGTGAGATTCTACCCAAACACCCTCTCAGCTCTCAAAAAAACCTAAGTAGTAACTTAAAGAGAGATCAGGCCATTTGCTAAACATTTAAAATAACTCTAAGGTCACCTGGCACGATCCCATGTTTTCTCTTTAGCTTATCATATATATTTCAGAAATGTTTGAGTGACACGGTGGCAATTTTGAAGACTCTATTTTAGCCTATTACTCAGAGCATATAGCAAATAGCATAAATGGGTCATGTCTGAATGTACTTTTTAAAAGTTAATTATCTGTGGTTATGCAATGTCATTAACTTTCTAATAAAATATCCCTAAGCCCTAGATAACACTGCTACATCATAGCAATGTGAACAAATGTGGAGTTTAGACTTTAAAGATTTCCTTCCATGACAGACTTTAATCAGGAATTAGATAATTTTTCTAAAGGTCTTGATAGTCATCCTGTGATCAATCTCTGCTCACCAGAGGCAGGTCTCTCGGAAGATAAGACTAGTAGCATAGCAACAATCAGACACAAAAAGGTGCCTTACACACCAGACTTGAAAATAATTGGACTCTTTATTGCCATCCAGCTAAGATGATGCCTAATAATATGGAAAAAATCAAAACATTTGATAATGCCCAGCTTGATGAGAATGGGGATATAAAAGCACTCACATACTCTGTACTGAGAACAAAAATTGGAGGGAAGTTTGGAAGTATCTGTCAAAATGTAAAACCAAACGTGTTTGGCCCATCAATTTCTCCTCTATGGAATTATCCTATCCACATATGTACAGCAAGTTTGTGCACACACACATACATATTTACATTTACATTCACATATATATACACAAATACACACGATCACATGCAAACATGCAGACAAATACAGAGATATACACACATGTGACTCTAGATGAATATTCCACATTATAGGGTGCTCACTGAAGCATGGTTGGTGATAGCCCCCCAAAAAAAATTGCAAACAAGTTAAATATCATCAGTAGTGGCTGGCTGAATAAACTATGGTATGTGGTATACAGAATGAAGTCAAATACTGGTACTCATGATACAAAATTTCAGTTGGATAAGAGGAATAAGTTCACAACACCTATTGCACAACATGGTGGCTGTAGTTAATAGCAGTGCATTGTATTTTTGAAAATTGCTAAGAGATTAAATTTTGGGTGTTCTCACCTCACACACACACATACACACACACAAAGTAAGTATGTGAAGTGATATATATGTTAATTGGCTTAAATTGGCCATTCCACAATGTACACATATTTGAAAACAACATATTGTACATGATAAATCATTTCTATCAATTAAAATAAATATTATTTTAAAACTATATAAACTCTATGAGAGTGGGAATTTTGTCTGTTTTGATCACCGCTATATCACCATGGCTTAGAATGGTGTTTGTCACATATGTACTCAACAAATAGCTGAATTTTAATAACTACACTATTCAGCCGGGTGTGGTGGCACATGCCTGTAATCCTAGCGCAGTGGGAGGCCAAAGAGGGTGGATCACTTGAGGTTAGGAGTTGGAGACCAGCCTGGCCAACATGGTGAAACCCTGTCTCTACTAAAAATACAAAAATTAACCAGGAGTGGTGGCGCATCCCTGTAAGCCCAGCTACTTGGGAGGCTGAGGCAGGAGAGTCACTTGAACCTGGGAAGTGGAGGTTGCAATGAGCCCGGATTGTGCCACTGCACTCCAGCATGGGCTACAGAATAAGACTCCATCTCAACAAACAAACAAATAAATAAATACACTATTCAGTAAAAACAAACTGCAGAAAAGGCATGAATTTAAAAATACATAAATGCCTAGTGTGGTGGCTCACACTTATTAATCCCAACACTTTGGGAGGCTGAAGCAGGAGGACTGCTTACTTGAACTCTGGAATTTGAGACAAGCCTGGGCAACACAGCAAGAACTCATCTCTACTAAAACATAAAAAAGCCAAGTGAGATATCCAGTCTTAAAAATATATATATGTATATGTATATATATTTTTATATATATTTTATATATGTGTTTGTATATATGTTTATATATATGTTTTATATATATATATGTTTATATATATATATACACACACACACACACAAAACACCTTGACCAGGTGATCAAAATTAGCATCATAAATGAGACATATATAAACATCATGGGCCTCGGGTTGTGGATATTTTAAAAGAACACATCACTTATGTATGTGATATTCCACCAAAGAATGCATTGTCAGTAGCTAACCAGGAAGAGACATCGGACAAACCCAAAGTGAGAAATATTCTATTAAATTGTTCAGAAATGTCAACATTATAAAAAAATAACAAAAGGGTGAAGAACAGTTCCAGATTAAGAGGGACTAATTTAAATAGACCAACTAAATGCTATACATGACTATAGACTATATAACAGGTACAGAGAGAAAAAAATACTATAAAGTGCATTATTGGATCAATCTTATAAAAGTATTGCATCAATGACAAATGCATTGCCGTTTTATTGAAGTTGATAACTTAATTGTAGTTACAAACAGTCTTTTAGTATACTGTCTTTGTCCTTGACCTTTGAGATTTTGATTATTATATGCCTTGGGGTAGTCTTATTCGGGTTGAATCTGCTTGGTATTCTTTTACTTTCTTGGACCTGGATATTTATATATTTCTCTAGGTTTGGAAAGTTCTCTGTTATTATTTCTTTGAATAAACTGTCTACCCTGATCTCTTTTTCCTACATCCTCTTTAAGGTCAATAATTCTTAGATTTGTCCTTTTGAAGCTATTTTCCAGATCTTGTAAACAACTTTGTTCCTTTTCACTCTTTTCTTTTTTCTCCTCTGTGTATTTTCAAATAGCCAGTCTTCAGGCTCAGTAATTCTTCTTTTCTGCTTGATCAATTCTGTTTCTGAGACACTCTGATGTATTTCTCAGTTTGTCAACTGAATTTTTTTCAGCTCCAGGATTTCTGTTGATTTTTTTATTATATCAATCTCTGTTAAATTTCTCTGACAGAATTTTGGGTTTTTTTTGGTTTTTTTTGTTTTTTTTTTTTTTAGGCCGGAGTCTCGCTCTGTCGTCCGGGCTGGAGTGCAGTGGCCGGATCTCAGCTCACTGCAAGCTCCGCCTCCCGGGTTCACGCCATTCTCCGGCCTCAGCCTCCCGAGTAGCTGGGACTACAGACGCCCGCCACCTCGCCCGGCTAGTTTTTTGTATTTCTTAATAGAGACGGGGTTTCACCATGTTAGCCAGGATGGTCTCGATCTCCTGACCTCGTGATCCGCCCGTCTCGGCCTCCCAAAGTGCTGGGATTACAGGCTTGAGCCACCGCGCCCGGCCAAGAATTTTGAATTCCTTTTCTGTGTTATCTTGTAGTTGGTTGACTTTCCTCAGAACAGCTATTTTGAATTCCCTGTCTGAGAGGTCTCATATCTCTGTCACCTCGGGATTGGTCAGTGGTAGCTTATTTAGTCTGTCTAGTGAAGTAATATTTTCCTGAATGTTCCTGATGCTTGTGGACATTTGTTGACATCTGGGCATTGAAGAGCTAGGTATTTATTCCAGTCTTTGCAGTCTGCCCTGGTTTGTACCTGTCATTCAGAGGGCTGGTTTTTTTTGGTTCTTATGAAAGTGCTTTTTTTAATTCTAACATTTGTTTAGTTTTTTGTTTTTATGAAACAAGGTCTCACTCTGTTGCCCAGGCTGGAGTGCAGTGGCACTATCTTGGCTCACTGCAGCCTCCACCTCCTGGGTTCAAGAGATTCTCCTGCCTCAGCCACCTGAGTAGCTGAAATTACAGGTGTGCACCACCACGCCCAGCCAATTTTTGTATTTTTAGTAGAGACGGGGTTTCACCATGTTGCCCAAGCTAGTCTTGAACTCCTGAGCTCAAGCGATCTGCTCGCCTTGGCCTCCCAAAGTGCTGGGATTGCAAATGTGAGCCACCACACCTGGCCAAAAGTGTTTTCTTGCATTAAGAGTTGTTCAATTTGACGTTCCTGGGGGAGATGGGCAATTGTTGAAGGGTTCTTTTTGGCCATCTTGTTCTGCCTCAAAAATATCCATATTCTTAGGAAAAACACCCTGAAATAGTTAGGGGTCAAGGGCCACAATGTTTGCAACTTACTCTCAAATAATTCAGACAAAAATAATATCAGGCCGGACATGGTGGTTCACACCTGTAATCCTAGCACTTTGGGAGGCTGAAGAGGGTGGATCACTTGAGGTTAGGAGTTCGAGACCAGCCTGGTCAACATGGTGAAACCCCCATCTCTACTAAAAATACAAAAAAATTAGCCAGGCATGGTGGCAGACACCTGTAATCCCAGCTACTTGGGAGGCTGAGGCAGGAGAATCACTTGAACCCAGAAGGCAGAGGTTGCAGTCAGCCAAGATCGCACCATTGCACTTCAGCCTGGGCAACAAGATGAATTTTGAAATTCATCTCAAAAAAAAAAAAAAATCAATCAATAGATGAACGGATATATAGACAGGTAGCCATAGAGAAGAAATGATAAAGTAAATGGGGCCAAATGTCAACAGCAGTGAATCCAGATAAAAAGTTCCTTTACAGTTCTTACAACTTTTTTGTAAGTTTCAATGTTTTTCCAAATAAAAACTTGTTTTTAAGATATATATGCAATTTCAGGAAGTATATACCAAAAACAGTTCACAGTATTTACCTCTAGGGAATGGGGATAGAAAGTTTTTGGCAGGTGGGGATGGAGTAAGATTGTTGAGAGGCAGAGGGACTTAGCTTTCATCTAATGTCTTTCTCTACTGTCACAACTTAGCCTGAGCTAACTTTATAATTAGAGTGCCTAACTAATTTTAAAACAGCAGTGCATTGAGTCCTAAAAAGTGTAGCCTTTGGAGACAGACAGATCTTGGCTGAAATCCTGTCAGTTCCCACTTTACTCAAGGTGTGACCTTGACCCAGCGAAGTAATTTCCTTGTGTGTGGAATTCCTTAAAAGATCTGGTTTCTAGTCCCAGCTCTGCCACTAACTCACTGGGAAATGTTAGGCAGGATATTTCACCTCTCTGGGCCTCAAGTCTTTTAAGAGTCTACAAAATGAGAAGTTAACCATGATTTCTTTCCAAGCCAATTTTTGCTATAAAAGAAGTTCGGTTTTCTAGGAGATTATCTGCTTCAACAGGAAGAGTTCTTCTGAATTGTATAATTCACATGAAGAAAAGATGATTTGCTATTTCCTGGGCTGATGACTATTACCTAATTGATTCATTGATTCTCCTAATAGGATGATAGATAGATAGACAGATAGATAGATAGATAGATAGATAGATAGATAGATAGATAGATAGATAGATTTTTTTTTCTTTTTGAAACAAAGTCTCATTCTGTCACTCAGGCTGGAGTGCAATGGCACAATCTCAGCTCACTGCAACCTCCACCTCCTGGGTTCAGGCAATTCTCCTGACTCAGCCTCTTGAGTAGCTGGGATTACAGGCATGCACCAGGGCATCTGGCTAATTTTTGTATTTTTAGTAGAGATAGGGTTTCGCCACGTTGACCAGGCTGGTCTCGAACTCCTGACCTCAAGTGATCCGCCCGCCTGGGCCTCCCAAAGTGCTGGGATTATAGGCATGAGCCACCGTGCCCAGCCGAACGTAAAAATTTTTTTAACCTCTGGAATTGAGACCACATTGATTTGTAATAATTTGGACTTCCCCAAAGTCAGGAGCCAAGAGCGTATAATATCCTTTCCTTGTACCTTCTCCTGCCTACCTTCCCCAGGGAGAATTTCTCAGCCTTTTCTTTGTGTATCTACCTAAAATCCTCCTGGGGCGACCATCAGAGAGTTTCTAACCAAGGAGGGCCCTGTTCTCACATCTCTTTCCCCTTAACATTTAAACCCATGCTTTGCTGGAAGGAAATTTAATCCATATGCTTCTTAGTAATTTATACTTAACACATCAAAATATTCCATTATAATAGTAATTTGTTGTCTCAATCATTCTCCTGGGTCTTTTTAAGGGCTTTTGTTCTTAGTAGTCAATTTAGTAGTCAAAAATGGAATTTGAACTCCAGAAGGATAGTTCCTTATCCTCATTATCCCTCACTCATTTTGGTAGACCCTGCCAGCATGATCCCCCCTACTCCCCCTCACCCAGGTAAGAAAGTCTTCATTCTAATACACGTTTACTTTCTTTTATTTATAGAATAAGAATGTTAGTTACTATTTGCTGTGCACCAACAATGGCAGGCTGTGTACTGGGAACTTTATATGTATCTTTGACCTTCGCATTGAGTGAGGTAAGCATAGTATTTTGCTCCTTTTCCAGATTCAGAACCTGGAGCTCTGGGAGAGTAAGTGATTTTCCTAAAATCATATGGGTGGTAAGAACCTAGGTGTTACTAACTCCAAACACTGCACTTACTCTTTATATATTAAATTTATATTTAAAATTTAAATTTATATTTAAGGCCGGGCGCGGTGGCTCAAGCCTGTAATCCCAGCACTTTGGGAGGCCGAGGCGGGTGGATCACGAGGTCAGGAGATCGAGACCATCCTGGCTAACATGGTGAAACCCCGTCTCTACTAAAAATACAAAAAACTAGCCGGGCGTGGTGGCGGGCGCCTGTAGTCCCAGCTACTCGGAGGCTGAGGCAGGAGAATGGCGTGAATCTGGGAAGCGGAGCTTGCAGTGAGCCGAGATCGCGCCACTGCACCCCAGCCTGGGTGACACAGCGCGAGACTCCGTCTCAAAAAAAAAAATAAAAAAAAAATAAAAAATAAAATAAAATAAATTTATATTTAAAATTAAATTTAAACAAATGGTACTCCAACTTCCACAGTGGAGGCCTTGCTAGCAGGTCTTCACATCCTCCTCTCCCTGGCAATTTCTGTTCATTCCAGCTCAAATGCCACCACCTCTATGTTTTTTTGTTTGTTTGTTTTCTTTTGTTTTTCTGAGATGGAGTCTCACTCTGTTGCCCAGGCTGGAGTACAGTCGCACAATCTCAGTTCACTGCAACCTTCGCCTCCTGGGTTCAAGAGATTCTCCTGCCTCAGCCTCTCGAGTAGCTAATACTACAGGTACACACCATCACACCCGGGTAATTTTTGTATTTTTAGTAGAGATGGGGTTTCACTATGTTGGCCAGACTGATCTTGAACTCCTGACCTCAGGTGTTCCCCCACCTCGGCTTCCCAAAGTGCTGGGATTATAGGCATGAGCCACCATGCCTGGCTGCCACCACCTCTATGAAGGCTTCCCTCTTTGCTGTCTTACACATCCTTCTTTGTCTCAACACATTTCAGCATAATCATGTGTTCAGAGTTATGCTTATTCATCTAGATCATCCTAACGCCCAACCCAAAGTAGATGTTTAATTGAGGTATCTCAACTGGAATATTTCGTACTTAAGACTGAGGTAGAAATGTCATTCATTGGGTCATTCAAATTAATTCTAGGCACTAGGAACATGGCAAGTTAAAACAAGCAGATCACTTTTCACACCCAACACCATTCAGGTTTAGAGCCAAGTTCTCCACTCCCTATGGACTACATCTAGACATCCTCTTGGAAGAACAGATCAGTAGAGAACGGCTGTACGTGGAGACAGCACAATGCAGTGGGTCAAGTGGGTGATTCTGGAGTCAGTCCACCTGCCTGGGCAATTTACTTAACCTTAGTTTCCACATGAATGGAATTAGGAAAATAATACCTATTATTGGGTGGTTGGGGGGTTGTAGAACACGATTTATATTGCAGACATTACATGTAAACTTCGAATAGTGCCCGAAACTTAGGGTTCAGTAAATATTAGCTATAGCTATTACTATCATTCTCTGTCTCACCCAGCCCATTTGTTTCTCTTTTGCTGACAGACCACTTACCTAGCAATTATAAACCAAGAAATTAAATAAAATAATCTAATATGATGATTTCACACATATACTATCTTTCTAAAAGCCTTTTATTGTGTATTGAAAAATAATGTATTAATCCAACTTTAAAATGCTTAGGCCATAGAGGTGTAATAATTTTTATACAAAACACAATTATTAGTTGAGCAGATTCTGTAATGTCTCCCAACACAGATACATCTCTTCTTTTTCACCTCTAAAATTTCCACTACAGTCTATATTTGTATTTATATTTTTCTTTTTTCTTCTTCTAAGTCAACTTGTATGACTCTGTGAGCACACAAAAGTTTATGAGGCCAAGGTCATAAACTCAGCCTATTTTGCAATAGTCAGCCTATTCCCTGTTTGATAGCCATGAGATATACCCCGAATCTTGGCCAGTGTTACTAACAAAAACCATTTATGACAAGAAATGCCAGTGGGTGAAGATGCCACCCTATGCTTTAAAAACTCAGATTTTTTTTATAGTATAAAAGCCAGATAAATGAAAAATATTCATGTACGAAGACATTTGTCATAATATTAGTTTAATTGTTAAAAATTTGATAAAACTACATGTTCAGTAATAGAATAATGGCATAACAAACTTTATAGTCATGCAATAATTTTAAATGATGGTTTGCTAATATTTTTAAGTGAAATTACAATACAATAACTTTCTTTTTTTAGGCTGAAGTGCAATGGCCGGATCTCAGCTCACTGCAAGCTCCGCCTCCCGGGTTTACGCCATTCTCCTGCCTCAGCCTCCCGAGTAGCTGGGACTACAGGCGCCTGCCACCTCGCCCAGCTAGTTTTTTGTATTTTTTTAGTAGAGATGGGGTTTCACCATGTTAGCCAGGATGGTCTCGATCTCCTGACCTCGTGATCCGCCTGTCTCGGCAAAGTGCTGGGATTACAGGCTTGAGACACCGTGCCCAGCCTATAACTACTTTTTATAAAGCAGAATACAGAACCATATATATGATACACATTTAACACATTTATACAAAACCCATATATGTATAGAAAATGCAATTGAAAGAAAATGCACTAAAATGTTAACATTTTAGCTGTGGTTATGTCTGTGTAATTAAATGAATTATGGGTGATTTTTATTTTCTTCTTGATAAAGAAGACTGTACCAGTTCTGAGTTTTACTGACTGTGTTAAATGCATTTTGTGAATACCCTTATGTGTCAGTTTCCTCATCTGTAAGATGAAGAAAATGAGAATATATATTTCACAAGTATTATGCTGCATCACATGAGTTAATGAACATAAAAATAATTAACAAATTTTAATGTAATATTTAAATATTAAATTATTGGAAAACAGCTTAACTTTATTATATGTATAAGTTAACAGCAGTTAGGACTGGAAACTGTGTTTGTTTAAAAGATGTAAAATTGTAATAATGGCCGGGCGCGGTGGTTCACGCCTGTAATCCCAACACTTTGAAAAGCCGAGGTGGGTGGATCACTTGAAGTCAGGAGTTCAAGACCAGCCTGGTCAACATGGTGAAACCCCATCTCTACTAAAAATACAATAAAAAAAAAAACCCAGATGCGGTGGCACATGCCTGTAATCCCAGCTACTCAGGAGGCTGAGGCAGGAGAATTGCTTGAACCTTTATTTTCTTCTTTATTAGGGAGGTGGAGGTTTCAGTGAGCTGAGATCATGCCAATGCACTCCAGCCTGGGCAACAGAGAGAGATCTTATCTCAAAAAAAAAAAAAAAAGAAAGAAAGAAAGAAAAAAAAAAGTAACAAGTGCTTATCCCTTTCTTCTGAGACTTTTCCTAGTTCCCTAGGTTTCCCTGTTCCTTTACCTCTTCTAGCTGTTGCATTATTACTGGAAAGGCTGGGGAAATGTGCAGAAGGGTGGTAGTTTGTCTACCCAAAACATAGAAAAAGGACCAAATAAAATTTCAGAACTGAATACGCCTATTTTAACCAAATTTGTCAGCTTCCAGAAAAACCAGTGTGCTCTCAGAAAGTAGTTAGGCAAATTTGGCCGGGCACGGTGGCTCATACCTGTAATCGCAGCACTTTGGGAGGCTGACGCAGGCAGATCACTTGAGGTCAGGAGTTCAAGACCAGCCTGACTAACATGGTGAAACGCTGTTTCTACTAAAAATACAAAATTAGCCAGGCATGGTGTCAGGCACCTGGAATCCCAGCTACTTGGGAGGCTGAGGCAGCAGAATCGCTTGAACCTGGGAGGCGGAGGTTGCAGTGACCCAAGATCATGCCACTGCACTCCAGCCTGGGCCACAGAGTGAGACTGTGTCTCAAAAAAAAAATTAATCAAAGTCAAACCATACTGTTTAATAACAAATATGGTATCAATCACAGCAATACTTACGACTACTGGATAAAGAAAACTGAAAGCGCTTCTAGGTAAAACAGAATATCCCATGAGCTAAGAATGCATGTTTAAGGTGCTATGGGAAATATCATACTGCAAGTAATCAATATTTTATCTCACCTTCACTGACGGTAACAAGAAAAGGAATAGGCAGAGAAGAGATCTGCATATATTTTCCTCTACAAAAGGATTAGAGACTTAGAGGGATTACACTAAATTACACACAGATGAGGTTTCTGATGCCTGGCTTCCAAACTGGGCCTGATCTCTTAACCTCCTGAGGAATTCTAAATACCACAGGAGTGTCTATGAGGGGTTTAAGCAATATTCCAAAGCATTGTCTGGTTTTGGTTTCAGAATAAAAATAGTCACCATGGAACAACTACCATGCTTTGAGCTTTGTATAAATGTTACTTCATTTAACTCTTTCAATAAGCAAGTATCATTTTTCTATATTTTGAAAATTAAGAAATTAAGGATCAGAGAAATTAAGCAACTTGCCTAACATTCCAGAGCTCACAGCAGGCTGAGCGGGTATTCAAATTTGTCCAAGATCCATATTCTTTCTACTACATTCTTCTTTCTCTGCCACTTCAAATCTCAAACCTTCTTTCCTTGCTGTCTAGACAACCAACCAGGATCTTCATGCTAATCTGACTACCCAAAAGTCCCAAGCCTCAACTGTGCTTCAATGATCATGGCACACAACAGACAGACAACATCCACTCACTTCTACCTGCCTCTCAGGATGAGCTTGGTATTGAATCATGTCACTCATTCAGTCATAAAGCACTTTCCAAGCACTTGCTGTTTGCCAGAATTTTCTCAAGATACTTGTTACCCACTCATATCCTTCACAAGGCAAGTCAGAAGTGATCCTAACCCAAATCTGTATAGAGCATATGCAGAGAAGAGGACCATTTCTGTGCTTCCTATGGCTCATGGACCACTCTCACTGCAGTCAGGGTAGGCCATCACATAAGGTAGCAGATAAATGCCATATGAGAGAGCATTTCCAGAGGTGCCAATTCAACTTATTTTTCTTGATGTTATTATCATCATATGACACACTTTCCTCCTCTTCAGAAATGGACACCAATGGGAGTTCTGAAATGGTTTAATTCTGCTACCACATTTACTTTACTAGAAATGGACGTAGAAATAATTAACCTCATAAAAGGTATTAGTGCCCTTATAATGGGGGCTCAAGGGAGCTTGTTCACCCCTTTCATGTGAGGAAGCAGCAAGAAGGTACCATCCATGAGGTGGAGAGCTAGCTCTCATCAGACATAAAATCTGACGGCACCTTGATCTCAGCCTTCTCAGTCTCAGAATTGAGCAAGAAATATTTGTGGTTTATAAATTATCTGGTCTAAGGTATTTTGTTATAGCAGCATGAACCAACTAAGACAGGGAAATAAAACTAAGACAAAGGTTTAGAGTAATGAGTAACTTATTAAAAATATACATTGTTTTTACCAAAGTCATTCCTTTGGCATTATTTTCTAATCAACATAATATGAAAATAGCTATATATTTATATTACTATGGCCCATAGCACAAACTTAACAGCATATACCATGTGCCAGATACTGTAATAAGGCCTTTACATGCAATATATCATTGAATGTACACACAAAACAAATTAGGAAAGTATTTTTGGTCCTCTTTTTACAGATAAGGAAACTAAGGCTTAGAGAAATTAATTATCTTGCTCAAGAACACACAGGTAGGAGGTGGCCCAACCCAAGGTTTATCCTAAGTGAAGCTAACAAGAGCTGTGTTCTTAACCATTAGTTTTCCACTGACTCCTAATGTTCTAGCAAATCCAAGAAGGGAACAGCCCACCCATCTCATTTATTTGTGATCTCTTGCAGAGCCTCTGAAATACAGCAGATCTATATTTGTTCAATGTATATTTATTCTCAATATATATATTCATGGATAACAGTCAGCCTCAGTCAGGTAACTATTATGATCCATAAGCATTTCCAGAGGTGCCAATTCAACTTATTTTTCTTGATGTTATTATCATCATTGGCACACCTACATTTTTAAACATTTGGTCTAGATCATAATGTTAGAATTCCAGATAGAAGCCAGAGGTGAAATGAATGAACAGCAGAGGTACAGCTTAGTCCTCAATATAAACACGTGCTTTTATCTGAGGGTCAAGGCAGGTAAGTAATAATGCCAATGATACTGATGCCGGACAAATAATGAAATGTGAAGTCAAACTCTGAAGCATAAGAAAGTGTTAGATTTGAAATCACTGATACACCAAATAAAACAGATAATGAACAGTGTTCTGGACATCCAGTCAGCAATAACTTCAGTCAGAGGAGTCCTGACTAAGGAGGTGGAGGCCAAAAGGGCTAAGAAAATGTGGTGTCTAATCCTGAATAGAAAACAGAAGCCTAAGGTATCCCAGGAGGATGGGGGTGTGGGCCTTTTTTCCCAGAGCCAAATCACCACAAAGCAAATCGTGGGAGAAATGCCTTTCTACATATTTCCCATCTTAGAATATGCTTTTTAATTTTATTTTTAATTTTAAGAAGAAAAGAGGGTCAGTGTGGGGATAAATCATGGCTATCCATTCCAAAAGGTGAAACCAGATATCCTGAGTTAATAATATTAAAATGAAGAAACAAAGTTATCTCCATTGTAATGGAGATCACTTATCATAAAGAAAGACATAAAGGTCTATTAGCAGAATAGAATAGAATTAGTAGAATTCTAGTAGTAGAACTCAGAAAATGGTAGATTAGTTTGGAGTCTGTCATTTCACCATATAGCCAAAATGCTTCCAAGATGAGATGAGCTTACTAATGCCTTTTTTTCATGTGCTTGCCAATAATGCTATATATTGTTTACTGTTGTGGGAAGTCAAGGACCCCGAACAGAGGAACCGGTTGGAGCTGCAGCAGAGGAAACATGAATTGTGAAGATTTCATGAACATTTATCAGTTTCCAAATAATACTTTTATAATTTCTTATGTCTGTCTTTACTTTAATCTCTTAATCCTGTTATCTTCATAAGCTGAGGATGTACATCACCTCAGGACCACTGTGATAATTGTGTTAACTGTACAAATTGATTGTAAAACATGTGTGTTTGAACAATATAAAATCAGTGCACCTTGAAAAAGAACAGAATAACTGCGATTTTTAGGGAACAAGGGAAGACAACCATATGGTCTGACTGCCTGCAGGGTCGGGCAAAAAGAGCCATATTTTTCTTCTTGCAGAGAGCCTATGAATGGACATGCAAGTAGAAGAGATATTGCTAAATTCTTTTCCTAGCAAGGAATATTATTATTCATATCCTGGGAAAGGAATGCATTCCTGGGGGGAAGGTCTATAAACATCTGCTCTGGGAGTATCTGTCTTATATGGTTGAGATAAGGACTGAGATATGCCCTGGTCTCCTGCAGTACCCTCAGGTTTACTAGGATGGGGAAAAACTCCACCCTGGTAAATCTGAGGTCAGACCAGCTCTCTGCTCTCAAACCCTGTTTTCTGTTGTTTAAGATGTTTATCAAGACAATACATGCACCGCTGAACATAGACCCTTATCAGTAGTTCTGCTTTTGCCTTTTGTCCTGTTCCCTCAGAAGCATGCGATCTTTGTTAGACCCTTATTAGTAGTTCTTCTTTTTGCCCTTGGAAGCATGTGATCTTTGTACCTACTCCCTGTTCTTACACCGTCTCCGCTTTCGAAACCCTTAATAAAAACTTGCTGGTCTGAGACTCAGGCAGGCATCACGGTCCTACCAATATGTGATGTCACCCCTGGCGGCCCAGCTGTGAAATTCCTCTTTTCGTACTCTTTCTCTTTATTTCTCAGCCTGCTGACGCTTCTGGAAAATAGAACCTACATTGAAATATTGGGGGTGGGTCCCCCCCATAGTTTACAAACAAATTATTAACTCACTATTGTGACTGTGTCACTCAATAGTATTGGCACAGGCATTAGTAATTTCAGGTATAGATATTCAAAATTCAAAGTACACCAAAATGTAGACAATATTCTAAGAAATTATTCCAAAAAAATGTTCTTGGAATAAAAAGAGAATGTTCTTTTTTTAAAAAAATAATTATTACTATTATTACTTTTTTATAGGCAGGATCTCACTCTGTCACCCAAACTAGAATGCAGTGGCATGATCATGGCTCACTGCAGCCTCAACTTCCTGGGCTCAAGCAATCCTCCCACCTCATTCTCCTGAGTAGCTAGGACTACAGGTACGGGGCACTACACCTGACTAATTTTTTTATTTTTATTTTTGGAAATGGGATCTCGATAAGTTGCCCACACTGGTCTCAAACTCCTGGAGTCAAGTAGTCCTCCCTCCCTTCCCTCCCAAAGTGCTGGGATTACAGCTATCATATCTGGCCAAAAAGTATCTTCTTTGCTAAGCAGCTTTTAACATTTCCTATTTTTAAAAAGCATTATCAGGATGAATATCATATTTTATTTATCAGGTATATATAGTGTCTACTAAGTGTTAGGCACTGTTCCAAGCATTTTACTCATTCAATTCATATAATAGCCCTATAATGTAAATATTGTTATTGTTATCATCCCCATTTCAATGAAAAAGGAACTGAAGCACAGAGGTAAACTGTAAGTCCAAGAGCTCATAGCCAACAAATAAAGGTTCCAAGATTCAAGCGCAGCCATTCCCTCTCCTATACCTATTCCATGTATTTGTATATACTTGGCAAGAGTACAGGGGAAGTCTGAGAAGCACAGAGAAGTGGAAGTATGTGAGAATCAGTTGTGGGTCCTAGTAAAAATGACAATAGGCCTCAGTTTCCTTGAGACAGTTCCAGTTTATGCCTATTGTCCTAGTGGAATTATCAATAGTATCCACTGTCATTCTCAATAGTGTCCAAGTTTGGACAATACATTGTATGGTCAACCTGCTCAAAGTGCCCTATTCTACTACCATGGGCAAGAGTATATTCATACTCTTAAGCCTTGTTGTCCATAATTCCCCCACCTGTGAAATACAAATGCTAAAGTTTGTTCTCTTTCTGCCTCCCAAGATGATATTATTGTGGCATTATGTAGAAGAATGTAAATGTACGGTGCAGTATTTTCAAGTGTTATACATGTCAGATAGTTGTAAAGGGAACTTCTACAACTTCTAAGCTGCCATCATGTGCAGCGCACAAAGGTACCTGCTTTACATTTGCTAATGAATTCATTGCCCGTGAGTATACCATGACTTTTTTATTCTTACAAAAAAAAAAAAAAAACATTTATGATAGAAACCTAGGATAGAGTACAAACAAGTCATTAAGTCACTATTAACCATTATTACTGAACCAGAAACTATTACAAGAAACTTGAAAAGGAAGCTTTGCTAATTTCATTATATAACATCCACTTTACGGTTGACTCATTATTTCCACTTAAGCAAAAAAATGAACAGAATGAAAAGAATACACTGTTTTGTTTTTAAAATACAGTTTAAAAGGCTAATACTGATAAGTAATTCATCAGATAGAAAAGCTATAGATTCACTTTACAAAGGAAAAAGTACATTGAGACCATGCTGCTACAGTAATGAGTTGAAATTCAGGAAAATCACCTACATATTGGGAATTAAAAGATGTGAGTTTTGTTAAGTGTGTGTGTGTGTGTGTGTGTGTGTGCGCCTCAATCCCTTTGTGTTTTGGCTTTTCAGTCTAGAAATTCACAAAAACAGGACAAGTCATAACATCTAAAATGGATAAATACATTATATTATTTTTATCTTTTTGTATCTTTCCTCAGTTTTCAATTTTCTGTTTCCCAATTTCCGTTCCACCTACTCCCCACACTCGTACTTTCTAAAATATTGTAATTCCATTACAACCTGTTACTTTCCTATTCCTCTTTAATTTATCCACTCACTAAGTGTACTCATCTCTTTATTAAAAACAAGGCAAGAAAACTAAATATAGTTGTTGTGTTTATTTTTTCTCTAAAATTTTGTCCTACTTTGCAACAGCAGAATTTTGGTTACAATTCTCTTAACTGTAAAGTGAGAAGTTTCAATTAGTTGATCCCTATGAAATGCACAGCTCTGTAGATCATGCAGCAATATATCGTATGAATGGATGAGCTTAATAAACGCTTCAGACTGAAACAAGGATGGAGATTATGATGGTGTGAGTGGTTCTATCTTGCTTTGGAAAGTTGGGTGAAGGGATCATCATAACAACTAACCCTGCTTCATTTAAGTAATGAATCTCTGGCCAAATAAAGAAAAAGAAAGAATCAAGGAAGGAAAGGAAGAAAAGAAAAAAGGAGGGAAGAAAGGAAAGGAAAGGAAAGGAAACCTTTTTGGTATATAAAAACATAAAAATGCCAGATTTGTAGCAGTTACGTAATTTCTTTTTCCAGTGAAATTTGTTTTGTTAGTCATGAGAATCTAAAATACAAAGCCAAGTTATATAAATACAAATTTGGCTTTCTAAAAAATCTTTTTTATCTTTACGTGTCACAGAGAGTGGTTGTGAAAGTATTAATGAATGATGTTGTGCAGTCAGGAGACCTATGTGCTAGCTTTAGATCTACTTCTAATTAACTGCCCATGCGCAATCTAGTCACCTAAATTTTTATAGGCCTGGACTTTGTCATGATTTCTAAGGCATCTCAGAATAAGAAATAATGGAGAGGATTATATCTTTGGTCCTTTGCAACTTTTTTTTACATTGCAAAACTGCCATACATTGACCAATTCTTTTCTATAGATAACCTGAGGTCTTTATAAAGTAAGATTTAAAAAGGGGAAATATTTAATGAGTAATATTTTCCAGTTATGTTTCCCACAAAGATGAGAAAATTATTAACATTGCATGTCAAAACTAAATTGCAGCTTAAATGTATATAATGAATGTAAACTATTATGATATTATTAAAATATTTTATGGTTACTCTTTATAATATCATAGTAGTCCAAGAACCAGAGCTTCTGACTTTAAGTTGACCTGTGCTTTCCATAAAGAACAGTTTCATACTTGTGAAAAAAATGTGTAATTGCTGTAAAACAATAGTTTGTGAACACTACTTCAGACTTTCTAATCATGCTCGAGGGAACACAAGAGCTCATTTCCTCTGAACTTCTACTATTTATGTTTTATGTTAAGAGGTTGCATTGGTTTGCAAAGGCATTAGTTAGCCAGAAAACTAGTCCCTTGAGCACTTGCTTCATTATTAAATGTAAAATAAGCCACTAAATAGCAGGATGAAGGCAACTTTCACATTTACCAAAATTACCTAATAGGCTTATGGAGAACAGGTGAGTATCATTCCATTCTAGAATACTAAGTACATCCACTTGAAATATAGAAAACACAGCCTCTTCCAAGCATGAAGGAATCTTTGTATCCTTTGATTTCTCAGAAGCAAAAATTTAGCAAGTACAGACAAAAGTTATAATAAAGATACAATGAAGGCACTGCCTGCTTGGATTGAAGAGCACAGGAGAGAGAGCAATGAGGTCATTTTTAACTCATTTCTCTCCAGGTCACCCAGTCCTTGCAGTAAGCCAGGGTCAACTCCACCTAGACAACCTCCCCAGCACTGTAACTTGGTTACATAAGGGACCACCATATTGTGCTCACCATTTTCAGTTAAATTCATGGCAATGAAACTCTTTCACTCCCAGACAACTGTTTATCAATGACTGATAACATAATATTTACAACAGAGGAATAGCCTGTTTGAACCAGCACTTATCTTACCTGTAACTTGGTTTTGAAGAGACTATAAACTATTGGAAGAACTTGTCTGGTTTCCTGTTTTATGCCAAACCTTATTATATCGTTCTAAAAAAGAGGAGGAAAAGTTCGTTTTTTGAACAGCAACAAAAAAAATCACAGATATCAGAATGCTATTGAGCAAGTTAATGCAAAATACAGTGGAATAATACCTAGTCCAGGAATGAGAAGACATGAATTCTGCTTTTGAAACCTTTGAAAAATTATGCCTTCTCTCAATGCCTCAATGTTTTCTCATAAAGTAAGAAAGGTTTCTAAATTAAAGGTTTGAAGGTTTCTAAACTTTTGTTAGTATGATAATCTTTTTTTTCCAACAAAATTTACTAATGAATCCAACCTGTTAAACTGATAAAATAACACTGCTGTGGATGAAAAGGCAGCAAGAAACCCACACTGTCACCAGCCACCTTCCTGTCTTCTCCCCTCGCCCCCATCCAGACTGCAAACCACTAAGCTTTGGCATCTCTAAGATCACTTCAGTGATTATGGATGGATGACAAGGAGAATAAATAAATCAGATGTTAGTTTTTAAATACTGATACTGGGCTGTCTGAGGCTCTGGAAAAGAGTTTAAGAGAAAAATAAAGGGGGAAGGAATTGATGGTCCTCTCTCAGTGGTTCTACATTCTGGCTAGTGGGGCCTTGTTTTCGAGAACCCTTTTTATTATCATTCACTTCTGGTTTGAAAAGCCAAAGAGTCAAATAACAGAATGAATTAAAAAGAATATGTTTATTGTAATAAATTTCATATTTCTCATCTATACCAGTTCATTCTCCTCTAAGGAGAGCCAAAATATGCTTAAGGTAGCGATTGCTACCATACATTTACTCTTGTTCATCATAATTCTATGTCAAACATCCCTTAGAGAAATAACCAATTATAATCTTATTCAAAGATTAAATCCAACCTAAAACAAAATTAAGTCTGTTATTATGAGGTAGTATGAGACAATACCAAGTTGAATTTACAGATAGCCTACTATTCAGAATTTATGAAAGACTTTTCTAATGGAAAACTAGTATAATTGATGAGCTGGAGTTTAAAACAAACTTGAGGACAAATTGTGAAATGGAAAAATTAACTGTTCATTCAATAAATTGTTTTGCACCAATAATGATTCTGGCAATACTGTAGGTACTGGAGTTATAACTGTGAACAAAACAGACAAATATCCTTGCCTTCATAAAGCTTATATTCTCATTTTATTTTTATTTTATTCCTCCCTCTCTCCTTCCTTTCTTTCTTCTTCCCTTCCTTCATTATTTTCTTTTCTATATTCACCTTATTCTAGAAAGGATTAAAGGTGATACGGCAATACATTCCATAGAATAAAAGATTTAAGCTATAGTTAACAAGCCCCCTCACCCCCGCCACCAGAATACAACAGGCCCCTTTGTAGGACATGGACCACTGGTGAACACTAGCTACTTACATTGAACATTCTCATTGCCAATACTCTAGTGTACAAGAAGGGAGAAGAGGCAATAAGCACAAAGGAGTAAGAATAGAGAGGGAGAAAGAACAGAAAATGGGAGATGAAGTAACAAAAATCAGAAATTTTAAGCAGAGTGCTTTGGCAGAGACCACTAATTGTCCTCCAATATTCATTCTCCCCTCCCTTCCTTGTAATAATAGAATACTTCCCATTACCTCTTACTTTCAGCTGGACACATAAATGCCTACCCCCAAACTATACTTTGCAGAGTGCTTTGCAGCTAGGTGTGACCATATAACTAAGTTCCAGCCAAGGACATATGAAAGAAAGGAAGTGATGTAAGCAATTTCAATTCATATCCATATTAAGGAAGGGGTTTTCCCTCCATTCTTATGACTATCCACCATCAATTGAGGCTAGGACAAGAACAGAGTTGTGGTAATCCACCTTTACTCTCAGACGGGAGTCATATTTTAGGGAAAGCAGGGAAAAACAGAAGTAACATGAATTCCTTCACCTTATGGAATGAAAACTCCTCTATGCCCTCTTTCTTTTCTGAGTCACTGTATTTCTGAGTCACTGTATTCTGAATCAATGTATTTACACTGTAAATACATTACACTGTATTTAGTAATGACTAAAAGATGGAAACAAACAAAAAAAATAGGAATAGATGCAAAGAAACAACATTCATTAAGTGCTTCTGCCTCTGTTACAAGAGTTAGAATCTTCAGGGAGTCTTAACTCTAGCTTGCTCAAGTCACACTAAGAGAGCTTCGTAAAATGATTCTGAGAGTTTCTGTGGACACTTCAGGTAGGTCAGATTTCAACAGTGAAAAAAAATTTCAGCAGGATGCTGAAATCATTCAACACAGTCACATTCTATCTATGGCTGGCTATCTGCTAGCTTCTTATTACACAGAACTTAAAAACACCTTTTTTCCTATCATACAAACATCTCTACCTTGCTATTTTGCTTAGCAGGATGGATTTGGCATGGAGTTGTTTAAATATGAAATATTTCTAGCCTCTTCACTCTTTAATTCCAGTCTTCATGACAATAAAATAAAGAGTGATAGAATGGATTACTATTTTTGTGTACACAAACTGGGCAAATACAGACCTTGGATACATATCATATGAGTAGATACTAAACAATTATATTTTATCATTGAGAATGCTTTCTTTCCCCCAGAGTGTTTTCTCTAGTATTTTTAGAAAATACCATATACAATTATTGCAACACATGCTTTGAAATAATAATGGTAGACCAGGAGTGTTGGCTCATGCCGGTAATTCCAGCACTTTGGGAGGCTGAGGCAGGCAGATCACCTGAGGTCAGGAGTTCGAGACCTGCCTGGCCAAGATGGTAAAACCCTGTCTCTACTAAAAACACAAAAATTAGCTGGGTGTGGTGGCATGTGCCTGTAACCCCAGCTACACAAGAGGCTGAGGCTGGAGAATTACTTGAACCCGGGAGGTGGAGCATGCAGTGAGCTGAGATCACAACACTGTACTCCGGCCTAGGCAACAGAGTGAGACTCTGTCTCAAAAAAAAAAAAAGAAAAGAAAAAAGAAATAATAATGTTAAACTTCTCCCTCATTTGCTATAACTTATTCTTCTTGTATATTTGCTACTGAACTATTGAAAGCTATTTTTGAGTCTACCATTAAAAAGTATTTACAAATATTTGAATAATCCGAGTAATTAAGCATTAAAAGTAGTAGAGAAAAATAGGTTAAGGTGATGCAACAAAAATGTATAGCATGTCCTGACATTCCATTTTTCTTCAGATTTTTATTTGTTTGCTTTTCCTCCTACGCACCATAATAAAACATAGAGTTACAATCAACGTGTGATGACAAATGGTCTCAGGGTTGAGTTTGCATTCCTCTAAATATATTGGCATTTGTAAGCTGGAAAAGATAGATGTAATCAACCACCCTCAGACAAAAGTAGGATGACTATTTCTGGCAAAATGTTCAAACCACATTAAGCCCTAATTTGAAATGATGTTTGAAAGAAAGCAATGCAACTAGGACCAATTTATTTGTACAGCAACTAAAAACTGAACTCACTAGACATATTTAAGAGATGGAAGCAATTAAATGTGTTTGTTTTCTAAATAGACCAAGTATATTAGAAACTTTGAAGGCAAAAAAATCCCATTTTACTAGACTCGATCATTTGTTGCTGCGCAATAGTTAAATCATTTTCTTTAGTAGTCCTCTGAGGTTGTTCTAATGAAACATGCTATTTTTAAGAGGGAATAAACAATCTGTTTAATTTCACATTATCAATGTGTCATAGAATTTTTTTCTAGTTAGCAGCATGTAGAAGTATGAAATCGCTGTGAGAAAGTGTGTGACAACCTTTTTTTGCTGGTATGTGTGATCCTTACGGAAAACCAATTCCTGTTGTTTACTCATTCAAATGTTTGTCAGACTCTTCTGCAAACTAGTGGTGCAGAGAGTCATTTTTATGGCGGGGTGGGGGGCGGGGATTGGTGGTTTTCATTCTTGTTTTTCAAAAAGATGAATTTTGATGGTTTCTCCTTGTATGTTTCAAGTTTCTATGGTAGTCTGAGAAAATTCAGGTAAAATTATATCATTTGAATCCTCTTACATACATACCTAGACAATGATTTAGCATTTCAGCTAATGATAACAATTGTTCTGGCTCCAAGGAGACTGAAATAGTGACATTTGTATCCAGAATAATATCCGGCTCCAAATGTGGGATGACCAGACAACAGCATATCATCAACTCTTTGGCTAATATATGTACCATGACCACTCAATCAAAGAGGGTTTCTTTAAGACCAAGTGTCCTAGATGTTCTGGCATCTTTTCCCCAGGGCTATACCCTGACAAGCCTGGCTAAGAAAGGTGGCTGTTTACACACCATAATGAAGCCCAGGGCCAGGAGGGCCGCACTGCCAAGGTCCCACTGAAGTTTGCCAAGAACTGATGCTATGGAGTATTGAAAACAGGACAGGACCCTGTCAGTTCTCCTGCTCCGCATAACTAGTTTGCAGAAGAGTCTGACAAATATCTGAATGAATAAACAACAATAGGAATTTGTTTTCTGTGAGGATCACACATACCAACAAAAATACATGAGGACAGCCCCTGCATGGAAGACACAGGAAAGACCGAGAGGAAAAGGAGAAAACTCTAATTTTTTAATCTCATTCCAGCATAACTCCAAAGAACTCAAGAGCTCTCCTCAGGGTTTGTTTACTTCATGCAAAACACTAACAATTCAATATTGCTAACAGTGGTGGTTCCTCCTAGAAATCCATCTAGGGTTAGGAGATATATTTGACTTTGGTATGTGCCTATTCAAGCTTCTGAGAAAAGAATTAAAGAAATGCTCCTTAAAGAAAGGAGCAGCCTGAAAGATATTCACAAGGCTAAAATACTGGTGAGACAACTAAAGCATGACCAAAACACCAACTTCAATGAATTGCTTCACTTCAAACTAGTACAAGATTTCATATATAGCAAGTCTAAAATATTTTAATTGAGCTAAAAACCAATGAATGTTTCAGATCCCATAACTGTAATATTCACCACTTTGGCTAAAGTATTTAAAGATTAAATGTTTCTTCTACTTAAACTACATTAAGAATGAAAATACAAATAATACATGAAATAAAAATACATTTTAAAGAAATTCACATTATAGATTTATCTATGTAAAATTGATATTGTCCCAGGGAACAATCCTGCTTTAACAGAAAGGATAAAAAAAACTCAAAGAGCTTTGAAGTATTACCTTTAAAACAAAAACAAAACAAAACAAAAAAACCCTAAAACTTACTAAGCAAGAATAGTCATAAAATTTAAATCACTCAGCAAACACTAAGTGAGTACATGTTATATGTAAGACATTGTAAACTTTAATTTTCATAACACAAAGCATATGTACAATACCCTCTCAAGATGAGCTTGGTACCACATGTACAGACCTATGTCCCAATCCGGGTAGATAATCTTTCACTGGCCTATTCTCAGTTGGAATTTACAATTTACTACCTTGCAACGCCTATACATTCACCTTGTGTGCATCTTATAACACTTAAGATACAATGGTACTTAAAGGCATATGTGACTTTCTCTAACTTCAGCATCACATTTTAAGTCCTTGGACATGTTATTGAAAGTCCTTACTAGGGAGAGCTTTCCAAACTAACCAGAACATATCCTTTTAATAAAAAATAATAGCTATGTTCTCATTTTCAAAGTTTGTGATTAAAACCTACAGTGAAAGAATCCAGCTGAGAAGAAATTTCCTCTTGGGTCAAAAAAAAAATAATGTCATTAAATGTATCAGAACAATATGAAATGAAGATGTTGCTGTTGGGTCCTTCGCTTATAATAGAAACCAAATATGCTTGCTGGCTTAGTTAAATCCACAAATTATTTGTCACATAAGATTTCAACAACAATTTTAAACGTATAAAAGTTAAGGTACCAAAGAAAATCCCACTGTCAATGATAATCAAACTACACAACTATACAACTTTTTGCATGTGATTTAATTGCCCAGATTTCAAAGAAAGTCACATAATCTCACGAGTTAAAATATTCCTTTTTCTTATTTTAAGCACGGCAGGACAGCTTTTCAAAACATAACTTGTAGTATTGGGTGCCATTCCAACTACCAATTCAGATCCTTTGACATGGAGGCTCAGTTTGCTAATCTTGGCTTATACTTTTAAAAACAACTTACTACAACTTTACATGGTAGCATTCTGTTTTTCTTATAGTTTATAGCTGAAAAATGCACTCTTTAATTACTCTTGATATTGACAAAGGGCACTGTGACTCATTTTATTTTTCAACATAGAGCTAAAAGGTACATGAATCATCCTTTTGAAATTTGGAATGCAGGCAAAACAGTGGCTGTGAATGGAGTCTAAGTAAATAATTCCTCTCATCATCTAAACTTTTTTTCAGGGCATCAGCACTAGAAAAAGTCATTTTCTTAGCAGTAGCTTATTGCCCTAAAAAAAGAAATGGTGAAAAATTTATTCCCAGAGAACAGTTTATTTACTATAAGATGTGGCTCAGTAAAGTGTTTTGTATGCTGAAAATGTAAAGTTAATTCTTCCTGTCAAAGCCTTAGGAAAACAGGCACATCGTAAACATACTTTTGCATTTTAGAGCTGGCTCTCTTTATTTTAGAAGAGAGTTTTTTCTATATATACCTTAAGTCGGCATTCCTAGATGTGTAGAGACGACAATAAGTAATTTAATAGTATCCTGGTATGACAGATCTAATACAACATATACTAGAGTACATTTTTCACTCTCCACATGGGAATACAAAGGGGGAAAGGGGGAAAGTGTAGAAGATAAAATCCCAAGAGATGAAACTAATACTTCTCTATGAAGAACTTTAAGCTCCTTCAAATAGTGGGGTTAAGTCAGTGCCAAGGCTCAATACTGCCCTCTCCTTCCTAAATGCAGAAATACATATACAATTTGAGGATAAAAATACAGGATAACAAAGCAAAAAGTAGTTACTGGATACATAAAATTCACCATAGTTTTTTTTTCAATTTTTGTCATTTTTGGTAGGAGGTCCAATCACTAAAGGTAGTTTAAAAGCTTTATTAAATTAACAAATATTTTAAAACTACAAAATGATTCTTTTTTGTACAGATTCACCTCCTCCCAAAAAGCTTAATTTATAATTTAAATGATAATAGCCCTTCCCAAAAACTAAACCACCTTTGCAAAACTAATGAAAGACCACCAAGTCAGGAGGATGGTAGGAACCCGAATTATACTAAAGTACAGATGTAATGGATTACCAGCCATTATTCCAGATGTCACAATATTTGCAGTTTCCCCAATTACTCCTGCAGATAACGTCACTATTGTTAGAACCTAAGATTGGACTTTTGAGATGTCTTTTCAGGTTTTTGCATTTCTGACAACTGATGGCTCCACCCAGATACACCAACCAGTCCTGTGGCCCCACCGAGAAGTAGACTCAGCAAACAGGAAGACTATTTTCCACAGCCTGTGATTGTACCTCCAAACAACCAGCAGCACCCATTCCCCAGCCATCCACCTCCTCCCAACTATCTTTGAAAAACTCTAGCCTCCAAATTTTTAGGGAGGCTGATTTGAATAATAATACAACTCTGCTCTCCTGTTTAACTGGCTCTGAATATGTAAAGCTGTTTCTCTATTGCAGTTCCCCTGTCTTGATAAATTGGCTCTATCTGGGCAGTAGGCAAGAAGAATCCATTGAGTGGTTACACTATTATTGATAATAGTCCAACTTATTTTTCTTATTTTAAAAGATATTTAAAGATTGAGACAACTACTAAGGAAGTAGATAAAACCAACCTTAAATTTAAGCAGAGTACTTCCCTGGACTATCTTTACTTCAGGATTTTTATACTCATTCCCTGATTCCCATGGTTTCCTTACCTAGTAATTGATTCCTGAAAATCCACCATTACAATAATTTTTTTTTTTAATTAAAGCTTTTGTCAGAGGTGTTTCAACCAGAGTGACTCCATCTTGAACACAGTCTGGGTAAAATAAGTCTGACACCTACTGGGCTGTATTCCCAGGAAGTTAGGCATTCTAAGTCACAGGATGAGATACAAGGTCAGCACAAGATACAAGTCACAAAGATCTTGCTGACAAAACAGCATGCAGTTAAGAAACTGGCCAAATCCCACCAAAACTAAGATGGTGATGGAAGTGACCTCTGGTAATCCTCACTGCTCATTATACACTAATTATAATGCATTGGCATGCTAAAAGACACTACCACTGGTGCCATGACAGTTTACAAATCCCATGACAACATCCAGAAGTTACCCTAGATGGTCTAAAAAGGAGAAGAAGCCTCAGTTCCAGGAATTGCCTGTCCCTTTCCCAGAAAACTCATAAATCCATACCTTGCTTAGCATAGAATCAAGAAATAACTAGGCCAGGCACGGAGGCTCATGCCTGTGATCCCAGCACTTTGGGAGGCTGAGGCAGGTGGATTACCTGAGGTTAGGCATTCGAGACTAGCCTGGCCAACATGGTGAAGCCCCGTCTCTACTAAAAATACAAAAATTAGCCAGGCATGGTGGTGTGGTGGCGTGGGCCTGTAATCCCAGCTACTCAGGAGGCTGAGGCAGGAGAATTGCTTGAACCTGGGAGGCAGAGGTTGTAGTAAGCCAGGATAGTGCCACTATACTCCAGACTGGGCAACAGAGGGAGACATCATCTCAAAGAAAAAAAAGAAAAGAAAAGAAAAGAAAGAAAGTATAAGTATAATCAGTTGAACAGCCTGCGCCACTGCTCTGCCTATGGAGTAGCCATTATTTATTCCTTTACTTCCTAATAAACTTGCTTTCACTTTATTCTATGGATTCGCCCCAAATTCTTTCCTGTGTGAGGTCCACGAACCATCTCTTGGGGTCTGGATTGGGACCCCTTTCTGGTAACCATTTCAGCTCTATTAAAATGAAAATAGCTCACAGAGACGTAAATATGTAATACAGCATCAACTACAAAGATCTTACTGTACTTTGTTCTCAGGTAGGGTGGCAGCAAGTTCCTGGACAGTTCCTGGACAAGTTTTTACCCAATAAATTATACCTGTTGTCCCAGAGTAATTATCAAAACTACTCCTTTAATATTGATAAATTTTATGATTATCCTCAACTCAGTTCCTTTCTTTAGAGTAGGATTTAGTTGAAGAGGGGAGACCATTGTGGCAAATAAGGGATCATGACCAACTGAGTAAGAAATAGATTGGGAACACTGAGGGGAAAAGTACTCCTCAGGGAATTATTTAGGTGTTACCTTTAAGGACTTAAAAGACAAAAACCCATATATTATGAAATGCAACACAATCTTGACAACAGTAAAATGCATATTTAGCATACGTGTGTGTGTGTGTTAAAGCACCGTTTATCAATACATTTTCTAGCAATTTATACTTTGGCAAAAGACAAAAATGCTAATTTGGAATATCTCTTCTCACAATTAATAACTACTATCATTACTATTACTGCAGTACCACTGTTACTACCATTTCTCAGATCCAAAGCAAAGACTACATAGAGATTCAGCCTGAGAGAATCAGAGGCTCAGGAGAGGCACTGTTTGGCTATAAACACTGGCCCTGTTTGGCAAACACCTTTCCTCCCTCTGGTATATTGAAATCTTTCGGGGAATCCTAGAAGGATTCACAAGGGACTCCTTCAACAAGGAAATTGTGAGCTGTTGGAGATGTTACTCATTGATCCCTGACTGATACACAAAAAGCCCACATTCTTAAAGGTAGGGTTCAAACTCAAGAAGGACTTTTGACTCAAGGAGATAAAGGTGAAAGGAGCCAACGCTCCAATGAGATGAGTGGTAGAAGGAGACTCAATGCTCAGACTTTAGAAATAGAAAATAAGATGGAAACATTTCTGTGAAGAACATACTTTACATAAATCATAAGAATTATATTAAAATTTCACCACAGAAATAAAATAATCATAATATTTTTATACCTTCTAAATTTAATAATTCAAAGCGTCAAGGCAGTTTTTTCTTTAAGTAAACTATGAAACGAAATCAGGCTCAGAAGTTTTTCCCTTCCTTTAGTAACTGCCAATCTTTATACAAAAGTCACTGGAGCAAATTATCTCCTCACCCACCACCTCCAAGTTTTTAATCAATGTGTGTTTTAAACATTTTGGTTTTAGACCTTTTAATAAAAGGCATATATTTTACATGTATGTAATGTCATTTGACAGAATATGTCTTACAAAGTTACTATTCATGTGTTGCAAAAAGTAAATATGACATGTTTTTAAATGATCAAAGGGGATTTACTTCATGTTCATCAATACTGCCTTCAGTCCTCCAAGAAATCAGCGCTAACTTTAAGTCCTTTCTGCCTTTTATCCAGAGTTAGAAAGAACACCAAACACAGCTGCCAAACTCCACAATGCAGAGGATTGGAGAGACTACCCGTGAAGCATAAGGAGCACCAGATCTGACTGCTTTGCCTTGGCCCCTTGAACCAAAAGACACTGTGCACCACAAGCTGTGGGCCATTCCTAAAGCTTAGTTACTAGGCATGTCAGCTCAACTGTAGGGGAAAAGGTGGTGAAATAAAAACATCCAGAGCTGGGATGTTTTCTCTTGCGCCCTCTTGTTGGTGTTAGTAAGTGGCAGTGTTCCCATTGGAAAGCTGAGCAATTAGAGAAAAGTACCCAGAAGTTTCTCCATATATAAATTAGTAGAAAGACATATTCTCCTCCTTGAAGAGAGAAAATGTTCTAATTGTTATAATTACCAACAGCCACATCCTTCGACTATTTCCTCTTATAAGGGGAAAATTAAGAGAGCTGTTGGGGGTGCTATAAAACTGAGGCCACTTGCTAATTGAGGACAGTCTGAAGCTAATAAATGGGCCGAGTAAACATTTCTTTGCAAAAAGTATTATGACCAAGGTCTTTTAACCTTAAGTGACCTGAAGAAATGTCCCAAAGGGCAAACTGAAAGTGATAATGTGCCCTTTAAAAGTGACTATCAAACTCTTTCAGAACTTGTGCCAGGCAAAAAGCTTAACAATCGCACTTATTCCTAGATACGGCTAATGAAAATTATTTAAAAGATTAGTCCAGAATTTTCATGCTACCTTATTAGAATGGTTACATCCGGTTATTTGGTCCTTTCTTTTCGCCGATTACATGACAGGGCATGATTTTTCCCCTGAGGTAAATTGTGCGAACATGAGTTCAATTAATTTAATATTCCTAATCTCACTGACCTATTGAGTGGAAACAAAATGATATGTCAGTGCAGATAGGGGAGGGAAATGTAAAGAGTGAGAGAGGTACAAAACAAGTTATCAATATGTGGATAGCAGCATATAATTTGTTTTTGTTTTTGTTTTTGTTTTAAGTGCTGATTCTGGACAGGAATGATGGCTCACAACAGCAGTCCCAACACTTTGGAAGGCTGAGGTGGGCAGATCACTTGAGGCCAAGAGTTTGAAACCAGCCTGGCCAACATGGTGAAACCTCATCTCTACTAAAAATACAAAAATTAGCTGGGTGTGGTGGTGGGTGCCTGTAATCTCAGCTACTTGGGAGGCTGAGGCAGGAAAAATTGCTTTATTCTGGGAGGTGGAGGTTGCAGTGAGCCAAGATCGCACCACTGCACTCCAGCCTGGGCGACAGAACAAGACTCCATCTCAAAAAGAAACAAAAAAAACAAAGCAAAAAGTGTTGATTCTATTATATGCCATGAGTGGGGAATTCACCCTGGAGAAACTCATCCCATCACATCTCAGGCTCCAATCCTTTCTTTCAAGAACCATAACACAAGAGTCCTTCATCAAGTGTCCCTTAATGCCCAGAGACAGAAATAAACCCATCTCCCCTGATGACAGTCTCTTTCTATCCTTTTATCAGTTTTATATAACATTTCTATTTCTTGAGGTACTCAACCACCTTGATTATCTCCAGAACCTTTAATATGCTAACATACATTGCTAATTTTTAACAGAAGGATATACTGTACCTTTTTTCCCAAACTTATTTAACTAGAAACTTTTTTTCTAAAGTGTACCTTGCAGGATTAATGTCCTACCAAACACACTTTGGAAAATACTGCTTTAGGTTAAGAACAACCCTTTAACATTTTTCAGTACATCTGTTTAATCAGTTATGCATCTATCCCACAGTACTTGTGCAAGTGGATTTTCATATCTAAATTCTTTACTTGGGGAAACCAACTACCCAAACATAGTCTGGAAAACAGAGAGGAATGTGGTTTAACAGCAGCACATTCCTTCCTTTATTCGTTCAAAAGAAAGTAAGGAACACCTACCGTGAGTCAGGCTCTATGCTAAGTGCTGGGCATACAAAAATGGCCAGGACTCAATTAATTACTTCTGTCAAAGTGCTCACTGTTTTCTGGAGGATGTAGACAGAATCATACACTGTACACACTGCCACAGCTATGACTCACATGGGAGTGCAGTATACAACCAGAGTAGCTTCATGTGGAAGCTTTGAATGTACACATGTAACGAAACAATATGATATAGTATGATGAGTAACACTACACGAAATTTATACTCCACACAAAAAGAAATGTAACTCTATTTCGATATATCAGGGAATAGTCACAAAAGAGGAGCTGTATCCTCCTTCCCTCTTCTGTGATCACTAACAGTGATCCAAATGTTTTATTGACATTCTTGTCCCTCAATAACTGAGAATTATTTACCAAAATACTGAAAATTAAAATATCACTTATCTAAAAATCAACCAAAAATTCCTCTTTTTGCAACACAATTTGTATGCTTATAAATATAGGTCTATATAGCTGATAACAATTTGCTACTATATCTTGGGTATTTAAAATCCAATATCAAATAGATACTTGCTTCTCTAAAGTTGAAGTGAAGCATATGCTCTATGAATGCTTAGGACCTGTATTCACAGATAAGCGGAAATTACTTATTAATATTATGAATGAGAAGAATGTTAAAAATGTAAATTGGTTGTTTTCTAAAGCATCTAGCATCTTCAGCATTTGGAAAAAGAAAAGACTTCAAGATTATTGCTTAATGCTATAAGTGATTTCTTGGACTACTTTAACCTACAGGGTTGAGGAGACGGAGGTAGAAAGGAGTGACATTGAAATGGAGTCAGGCTTGGTGAACCTGCTGTGGACTAACTGTTCTTCCAATTCCTCTATTTCAGTCACCAACAACTAAATGAAGACAAGCACCTATAACTGTCAAGAAAAGAACGTTCAGGTCTACCAAAAGAGAAGAATGCAATTTTCCTTCTTAGGAAGCAACTTTTAAAACTAGAAAGCGACAACCAGTGTGTCACCTATGCTGTTTGCCCTGCCAGATACGCCCTCTGACTGAACTTTCAAGTTTTCCTGTTTAATATGATGATACATTGTTGTAAACAGTGAAAAATAAGAAAGAACAATCATATAGCCAACAACAGGGTTTTAATTAAATAAATTATGGCATACCTTCCTTACAAAACGGTATTTATGCTCAAAATACAAAATGACAGAAATATTATTAGAATATAATATTAAAATATGAAATGTTATAAAATAAATCATGACAATCCTATAAATACAATTTTAAACACAGAAACTAAAGACTACAAGGAGGGGCAGGCATTGTGGCTCACACCTGTATCCCTAGCACTTTGGGAGGCTAAGGTAGGAAGATCACTTGAGCTCCCCAGGAGTCTGAGACCAGCCTGGGTAACATAGTGAGAACCTGTCTCTATAAATAAAAATTAAATAAGTAAATACTATAAGGACATATATCAACATAATCATGATTATCACTGGGGATAGAGTTATTAGTGATTTTAATTTCTTCACTATGCTTTTCTCTATTTTTCAAATTAACTTGGATTGGTTTCATTTTCTTATCAATATCTGTTTATTTTATTTATTTATTTTTTTTGAGATGGAGTCTCGCTGGGTCACCCAGGCTGGAGTGCAGTGGCGCGATCTCGGCTCACTGCAAACTCTGCCTCCTGGGTTCACGCCAAGACAGGCTCTCCCTGTGTTGCTCAGGGTAGTCTTGAACTCCGTGTTCAAGTGAGCCTCCTGTCTCCACCTCTCAAAGTGCTGGGATTAGAGGCATGAGCCACATTGATTTTAAAATAAAGAAAAAATAATATCCTCTTTAAGATACTTCCTTTTTATTTTATTTTTCCTTCAGAAGGCACTGTTTTAGGGCCTTGAATAGCAAACAGAATATTCTATTTCATATCATCCTTTCTTGAGAATATTTGTCAGCAGTTCTATAAACAGAAGATCTAGTTTAAAGACTGCAGACCTGAGATGCATACTTAGGGTTACGTCACAGCATATACAGCATCAACTAGAATTTCCCAATATACTATTGTTACCTGTAGTAAAGACAAAAATCTATTCCTAAGCATGTGGCTGTGCTATAATGATTCCTCTCTTAAGCTCGATGGTTTGATTGCCAAGGCTGAAAATATCAGTAACCTCTCTTGGTTACAGATGTCACCAAATGCACACATAAACTGTGAATGGGATCTGATGTGGTTTGGATCTGTGTCCTCACCCAGATTTCATGTCAAATTGTAATCCCCAGTGTTGGTGGAGCCTGGTGGGAGGTGATTGGATCTTGAAGGCAGATTTCCCACTTGATACTGTTCTCATGACAGAGTTCTCACAAGATCTGGTTATTTAAAAGGATCTAGAACTAGAAATACCATTTGACCCAGCCATCCCATTACTGGGTATATACCCAAAGGATTATAAATCATGCTGCTATAAAGACACATGCACACGTATGTTTATTGCGGCACTATTCACAATAGCAAAGACTTGGAATCAACCCAAATGTCCATCAGTGACAGACTGGATTAAGAAAATGTGGCACATATACATCATGGAATACTATGCAGCCATAAAAAAGAATGAGTTCACGTCCTTTGTAGGGACATGGATGCAGCTGGAAACCATCATTCTCAGCAAACTATCACAAGAACAGAAAACCAAACACCGCATGTTCCCACTCATAGGTGGGAACTGAACAATGAGAACACTTGGACACAGGAAGGGGAACATCACACACCGGGGCCTATTGTGGGGAGGGGGGAGGGGGCAGGGATAGTATTAGGAGATATACCTAATGTAAATGACGAGTTAATGGGTGCAGCACACCAACATGGCGCTTGTATACATATGTAACAAACCTGCACATGTATCATAGAACTTAAAGTACAAAAAAAAAAGTGTGTAGCACCCCCTGCCTCCCTCTCTTGCTCCTGCTCCAGCGATGTGAAGATGCCTGCTCCCGCTTTGCCCTCTGCCATGAGCCAAAGCTCCCTGAGGCCTCCCCAGAAGTAGATGCTGCCATGCTCCCTGTACAGCCTTTGAAACCTTGAGCCAATTGAACCTCTTTTGTTTAAAAATTACCCAGTCTCAAATATTTCTTCATAGCAATGTGAGGACACACTAATAATACAGGATCTGAATGAATGCCCAACAGAAAGAGCTCTGCACTAGGTAGAAGTCAGGTCACCAAGGCTCTAGTCCTGGTTATGCTACTAAAATAGCTGTGAAACCTCGGTAAATTATAAGTCAGAGTGTCAGTTTCCACATGTGTAAAATTAGGGAATTCAAGGATTTACTTGTCTAAGGACTCTTCTGATAAAAGAACAAATGGCATCTGCAAATGTGTAAATATTACAGCGTCACATATAGAATGGAGTGATACTTCGGTTAACGTAAACAGCTATGAAAATATTCTCCAAGGGTCCAGAGCCTACAATCCACAAGCAAGCCCCTGGTCTTCCATTAGCTAAATGTATGAGTTTCTGAAAATCATCTCATATCTTTGGACCACTGTAAAACAAGGCAGGTGGAATAGATGATCTCCAAGTCCCTTCTAATGCTAAATTTTATTATTTGGGATTCAAACAAAAGTCTAGATAGGACAAAGAGAAACCAGGTTTAAAAAATGACTAAAGTAAACATTAAATTCTCTGCTTCCCTTGTTTTTATACGGGATTGGATTTTCATTAATTGTGCTATTTGGTAGAGGATTAAGTGAGAGCAACTACTATATTCTAGTAGATGGTAGGATATCAATTATTTCTTTAAAAAAGCATTATGATTAGGTTAAAATAGGGCAGACTCCAAGTCCATGGACCTATTAAACACCATTACGGATTTATTGTCTGGCACAGTGAGAAGAAGTCAACTGGGATACATAGCATTTCAGTTACTTTTAAGGCTGTCCAAATGCTGTGGCAAGATTTCATTGTACTGAGTAAGTGTCAAAAGGAGTTCAAGGTACGTAGCAATTCAAAAGACACATTCCTTGCTCATATAAATTAGAAACAATTATGCTTTCCACCTATAGTCTGAGTACTGAATGATATAATAATTTTCAAAGACATGGGTAATATATAAGGATGTGGTCCCAAAGTCTTTCATCACATCTCTTTTTATCCTACACACAATTCAGGTTAAAAATACTGCCTACATCTTTATTTTGATCATAACTCAGGACACTGCTGCACTGTGGCCTGGCAATAGCTTTCCTTCCTGCATATGTGCTACATGTATACCACATTCAGGAGTTGAACAGTTTTGTCATGAACAAGGACTGATTTGAGCATTAGTTGTGCTGACTATCACAGACCTGGCAGTTCACTGAGATTAGATCAACAATACAACAATACAACATTACAAAACCATCATCAAGGCTTGACAATATTGGTGATTTACCAAGGCCACCAAAATGGAATTTGGCCAATATCAATGCCCTCACTATAATATACCTAATTTTTTTTGAGGCGTGAATCAACATGCCCAGCCAATATACCTAAATTAAGGGCTTTTGTGGAATTTATTTAATTATACATATAATATTTATCCTTTACTTTCTATTTGTGATACTAGATAAATATTGCAACTGTACATTTTACATTACAAGTTTCTGAGTCATTGAAAGACATTTGTAACAAAGAGGAACGTATAGGTACGTAACTATAGAGTTTTGCATAATTATATAATACATGCAATGTACCATAAAAATAGGAGGCTACTGTCACATTGATTTCCATAAGTTACTATGTTCAGTTATAGCAAAAAGCGTACATGAACATGTCAACCTGATTCTGCTTAACAAGCATTTACAAAGTAGCTGCTAGGTACAGGGCACAGGGAAACATTCAGAGCATTCTTTTTTCACTTCCTTGCCCTCAAGGGGCTTACAAGGACATTTTAGCTTCCCTTGCAGGTAAAACCCTTAGGTCAATGGTTCATTTTTTATAGAGTTCTTTGTAAGAGGTTTTGCTGGAAATTAAGGAAATATATTTTTGCTACCAGCCTGTGTTTGGAAAGAGGACTATAGAACTGATCTTATTTGAAAGAAAATAGCCAGGATCTACTTGAAAATACTGAAATGTATGTTTCTACAACACAAATATTATGTGGATATTGCTTGCCCATTCCCAGCCTGGTTCTGAGAACACTGGGTTCAGGGAGGGAAAAGGAAACAGAAGAAAGTGATAGAGATAGAATTTGTTATATGTAAACAGCCCTAGGTTAGACTGAACAACAGTAATAACCAGGCCCCAGGCATGTCACAAACATATCTTATTAACACTTCAAAGAGGGCATTTTTATCCTCATTTAACAATGAGGCTCAAAGGGCTTAGGAAATTTGCCTGAAGTCACACAGCCATGCTGTGGCAGAACCAGGATTCTAATCAAGGGATGTCTCACCACAAATTTCCACTCATCAGCTGCCTCCACGAAAAGATGATGGATACCTATGCAGGTACCTACCATTAGTCAAAACAAATATCTTTGACTTTAACTTTAATGCTGCACAAAGCATTATGAGCACCTTTTCAGTTTTTTTCTTTTTAAACTTCCTCTATAGCTAGATCCTTATCTTTGACTTCTAGTGCTTTTTTTTTTTTTTTGGTCAATGGTAAAAGCTCAAAAGAGTGTGTAACACTTACTAACTGTTGGCACAGAGTTGAAATAGGTTTCAAATTGTTCTTTCTTACTTGTATAAGCATAAAATCCAATCCCTTCATTGATCAAATACAAAGTCAGGTTTCAAGAGCACAAAGACCAGGTCTCTAACTGACTGCTACATTCAATTGTCTTGTCTCAAATAATATAAACTAACATAACGGAAACCTCCAAACTAAAGATCTGGTCAGGAAACCAGAGGCGGACTTCAACCAACATAATTTTTCATTCCAGTTTTAGATGGTGGTGGAATTAGTTGGGTAAGATGGAATATATTGACACTCAGTAGAGGCTATATCAAATTGTCATAAAGAGAAGAGACTATTAGAAATATAAGGACTAGGAGAAGCCAAATATCTTTCTATCAGTCAAGAAGCAATGAGAATGTGATACTAAGATAAGAAACCTAAGAATTCAGCAAGCAAAAACTTATACAAGAAAAGTTATGTTACAATCTGTGTTTAGACAACTGGAAGGTACTTTTTTTGTTTATTGTGTGGTAAATACAACCATCCCTATAGAAACCGAAATGCCTGTTCATCTCCTTACTTTCAAGTCAATAGGCATTTGTCTTTAAGAAATGCCCAAACCAATGGATTAAAAAATATTATGTTGTTTAAGCCAAAGGATGCCTAATATTGCCGGCAACCACCACAAGTTAGGAAAAAGACATAGAACAAATTCTCCCTTAGTGCCTCCAGAAGGAACCAGCCCTGCCAACACATTGATTTTGGACTTCTAGCCTCCAGAGCTGTAAGACAATACATTTCTGTTCTTTTAAGCCAGAAACATATTATGTTATTTGGCAAGAATTTTATTTCTGAGAGTGAAGCATAAGCTACATTGAATTGTGTTGCTATTTTGATGTGTTAATACAAAGAGATTTTTCAACTCTAAAGTAAATACAAGTCACTATGGCCCATTATTCTGCATTTATTTTCTCTCTCTCTCTCTCTCTCTCTCTCTCTCTCTCTCTCTCTCTGTGTGTGTGTGTGTGTGTGTGTGTGTGTGTGTGTGTGTGTGCGCGCGCATGTGTTTTGCCTTGTTTTGTTTTGTTTTTGAAACAGAGTCTGACTCTGTTGCCCAGGCTAGAATGTAGTGGTGTGATCATGGCTCACTGCAGCCTTGACCCCCGCTGCCAGGCTCAGGTGATCCTCCCACCTCAGTCTCCAGGTAGCTGGGACTACAAGCATGCACCCCTACGCCCATCTAAATTTTTGGTATTTTCTGTGGAGATGGAGTTTTGCCATGTTGCCCAGACTGGTCTTGAATTCCTGAGCTCAAACGATCTGCCACCTCAGCCTCCCAAAATGCTGGGATTACATGTGTGAGCCACTGCACCTGGCCCAGCATTATGATTTCTTAGTTAGCACAAACACATAATCTTAATGATGCTGTTCAGTATAGTAAAATCATTAGCCACCTGTGGCTACTTAAATTGAGTAAAACTAAATAAAATTAAAAATTCATTTCCTTAATCTTCCAGCCACATTTCAAGCACTCAACAGTTGCATATGGCTAGTAGCTACTGTATTGAACAGGACTGATCCAAGATGTTTCCATCAATGCAGAAAGGTGTGCTGGAAAGTGCTGGGTTAGAAGGATGAGATATGAAAACTATCACTTCCATTTAAAGAAACTCCTGCCTTCTCATCCAACACTGACTTCATAACACTCATATAATGACAGCTATACTCCACAGTCTCATAAATTTACTTTCTTTGATTCACAACCTAGAAAAACCAAACAACTGGCACTTTATTATGCACAGTGGCAGGTCAGCATCTAGTTTGGAGACACTATTGTCCTTTCTGTTGGCAACTGTTATCTTGTGCAGTTCCATTTGTCTGGATTAGAACACAGTTGTTGTAAGAAAATGGAAAACATGATGTTCCCCCTTCAGCAGTGACCCCCATTTACCCAGTGTTCCTTTTGGGATTGTTCCTATGTGACCATGAAGCGCATTTCATACCAACCGTAATCCTGCACTTGCAAACAACTAGAGTAACTCAAGATAATAAAAGGATTGATCCTTGATAGAGGAAAGCTGTGAACTGCTGCACGTCCAATATTCTCATTGAAATATATTGTGTTAAAACATTGTGTTAAATAACGATTAACTAACGGCGATTTAAAAAAACAAAAATCCACCCAGGAGGCAGACAATCAATATTCCACTGGGTGCCTACAGCCCTTAAAATAGGTTTAGAGTCTTTTTTAACTATATTATAGGGCTTCAAAGTTCTTACAATTAATTCCTCAATCATATGTATTCTATTTAACTTATATTTATATTTATCCTATTCTCATTATTTCATTCTACCTAATTCTTGCCTGTATTGAAGTCTCCAAATTCATTTGAGAATTATTTGAATAACTTTTCTCAAAACCAATGCCTCTGGCATTATGTTAAAACTTTTAGGCTTAGTGCAGTTGCACACAACTGTAATCTCAGCACTTTGGGAGGTGGAGGTGGGAGAATCGCTTGAGGCCAGGAGTTCAAGACCAGCTGGGCAACATAGTGACAGCCTGTCTCTACCAAAAAAAAAAAAAAAAAGTTTAAATTATCCAGGCATGGTGGTGCATGCCTGTAGTCCCAGCTAACTTGAGAGGCTAAGACAGGAGGATTGCTTGAGCCCAGGAGTTAGAGGCTGCAGTGAGCTATGATTGGGCCTCTGTACTCGAGCCTGTGTGACAGAGAAAAACTCTGTTTCTGAAAAGATTAATAAATTTAAAAAAAAATTAACTTTTGAAAGACTTTTGTTTTAAACAAGGACTCAGTGTTCATAGTATAAGAATGACAAAGAATAAAAATAAAGCTAAGTCTTGCTATTAAAGCAGGCTAGATTCCACGACATACATCCTTGAAGATAACTGCGAGATATGCTTGCTCTGTGTTAATATGGAAACTGGATCCATCCTATGATTGTTTTTAACTTCTCTACTTACAATAAGCATATGTAACATGTTATAATGCTTAGAGCATAAATATAAGGAAAAACAATAAAGTACATTACTGTGGCTGCAACTATGACAGGAACTCTGACCTAAGCAAAAATAAATGGAAATTATTTCTTAAATTTGTAGCAGCCTGTGTGCAGTGCATGGCTCTTTGAGACACACAGGCCCTGAGACAGACTTACAGCCAGAGAAGATTTGGTGGTTTCTCATTAGGCCCCTGGCAGTGAGTATTTCAGAAAATTAAGTAGTTTATGGCGCACATGCTCTTGAGACATTCCCTTGCTTGATTAGATGAGGCAACAATACAATGTGGATGTGAATTCTAAACAGATGGGGAAAATAACCATAGAAAAGGAACTGCTGGCTTTGGCCAAATTGTAAAAGGGTTCTCCTAATGGGCTAGCAGAATATGCTTCCTGGAGAAAGAAGTTAGAGGGGATCTGGCCACTACAAACAAAAAGCCAAAGTTAAATGCCCCACCACTGGAAAGAAGGGAGACGATAATAATCAGAGAGAAAAACAAGGGGTGTTTCAGAGTTGCTGGTAATCTATTTCTTGACTAGTGATGACTAAACACTTTTACACACTTTTAATAATTCAGAAAACTCTACACTTATAATTTGTGCACCTTTCCATATGTATGTTACACTTAAAGGAAATGAAGTTAAATGCCCGACTCCTAAACTGAGATTCATAGAGACTAACCTCAGAATCTGCGAGTTTCTGTGAAAGAAGTAACAAAAAGGAATTTGTTCAATGTTAACACTAAGGCATATCACTGAGTGAGACACATGTTGTTGTGGTGACATTTCATCTTATTGGGTCCCTTTGTGAACATTCTGTTGTGGCATTAGTCCAAACTCATTGCTGCATACTAAACAAGATGTTCTCTGTTTGACTGTTTGGTGCTAACCAATGCTGTTGTCTGTCAGCAGGCAGATATAGAGGACCTCATAGAGACACACAGCACTGTCTGCACTGGCCATTGTGGCAAGAGCAGTATTCTGCACAGTGAGATTAAAATGACTTGTGGATTTTTTTCACAAATAAAAAGTATAAAATAATACAATTCATACTAAATTATAAGGGCTAAAGGAAGTGTCATGCATGTCCGTGTGAAGAGATCACCAAACAGGCTTTGTGTGAGCAATAAAGCTTTTTAATTACCTGGGTGCAGGCAGGCTGAGTCCGAAAAGAGAGTCAGCAAAGGGAGATAAGGGTGGGGCCATTTTATAGGATTTGGGTAGGTAAAGGAAAATTACAGTCAAAGGGGGGTTGTTCTCTGGCGGGCAGCAGTGGGAGTCACAAGGTGCTCAGTAGGGGAGTTTTTGAGTCAGCATGAGCCCAGAAAAGGACTTTCACTAGGTAATGTCATCACTTAAGGCAAGGACAGGTCATTTTCACTTCTTTTCTGGTGGAATGTCATCGGTTAAGGCGGGGTGGGGCATTTTCACTTCTTTTGTGATTCTTCAGTTACTTCAGGCCATCTGGGCGTATATGTGCAAGTCACAGGGGATGCGATGGCTTGGCTTGGACTCAGAAGCCTGACATTCCTGCCTTCTTATATGAATAAGAAAAATAAAACAAAATAGTGTTGAAGTGTTGGGGTGGTGAAAATTTTGGGGGGATGGTATGGAGAGAGAATGGGCGATGTTTCTCAGGGCTGCTTCAAGCGGGATTAGGGACAGCGTGGGAACCTAGAGTGGGACAGATTAAGCTGAAGGGAGATCTTGTGGTAAGAGGCGATATTGTGGGGTTGTTAGGAGCATTTGTCACATAGAATGATTGGTGATGGCCTGGATGCGGTTTTCTGTGAATTGAAAAACTAAACGGAAGATACAAGGTCTGTATAAGAGAAGGAGAAAAAACAGGTATTGAAGGACTAAGAATTGGGAGGACTTAGGACATCTAATTAGAGAGTGCCTAAGGAGGTTCAGCATAGCCTTGCCAGCAAAGATATTTATTTACCTTAAAAGGGAATTTAGAGTGGCGGTTTGGGATAGCACCAGGAGATATCAGCTGTGATGGCTTGGAGAAACAGTGCAAACCGGCAGTGTAAACACGAGCAGGGCATTTATGAGTAGTTGAGAATGGTGAATAGGAGTATGACTAGACAGAAGACAGTAGGGATGAAAGTTTTTTGGGGTGCAGTCTAAGTTGATCTGGTGTCTGGAATGAGGCTGGGACCTAATAAAAAGGAGTGTCCACACAGGAGCTCAAATGGGCTGGAACCTGTAGCATTCCGAGGACAGGTCTGAATTCTGAGACAGGAAAGTGGTAAAAGTATTGTCTAAGCCTTTTTAAGTTGGTGACTGAGCTTGGTGAGGTGTGTTTTTAAAAGACCATTATTCCGCTCTACCTTTCCTGAAGACTGAGGACAGTAAAGGATATAAAGGTTTCACTGAATACCAAGAGCCTGAGAAACTGCTTGGGTGATTTGACTAGTAAAGGCTGGTCCGATATCAGACTATATAGTGGTGGGAAGGCCAAACCAAGGAATTACGTCTAACAGAAGGGAAGAAATGACCGCGGTGGCCTTCTCAGAGCCTGTGGGAAAGGTCTCTACCCATCCAGTGAAAGTGTATTTTCCTTGGTCTAAGAACCATTTGCCTTGTGTAGGAAGAGATTGATAGGTGGAAGTTTCAGTGGGGGAGTAGGTGGGAGTGGCCGATGTGAAGGAGGAAACCTGCCGTGAGGGATAGAAGTTGGAACGCTAGCTGCTTTTTTAGCTAACTTATCAGCAGAAGCATTGTCCTGAGCGATGGTTGGGGGAAGAAATTGGAAGTTATGAGAACTATAGAAAGTTGAGCATAGTTTGTGATTTTTAGGGCCTCTAACAGTATTAAAGCAGTGGCAGCCACTGCGCGCAGACATGAGGGCTAGGCTAAAACAGTAAGGTCAAGTTGTTTGGACAGAAAGGCTACAGGACGCGGTCCTGGCTCTTGTGTAAGAATTCTGTCTGCACTAACCATGCCTAGGAAGGAAAGGAGTTGTTGTTTTGTAGAACGGATTGGGGTTTGGGAGATTAGCCGGACACGATCAGCAGGGAGAGTAAGTGTGCATTTATGAGAATTACGCCGAGATAGGTAACAGACGAGGAAGAAATTTGGGCTTGACTGAAGTAATGGGAGCTGTCCGTGAGGCCTTGCAGCAGTACAGCCTAGGTAATTTGCTGAGCCTGATGGGTGTCAGGGTCAGTCCAAGTGAAAGCGAAGAGAGGCTGGGATGAAGATTGTAATGGAATAGTAAAGAAAGTATGTTTGAGATCCAGAACAGAATAATCGGTTGTGGAGGGAGGTATTGAGGATAGGAGAGTATATGGCTTTGGCACCACGGGGTGGATAGGCAAGACAATTTGGTTGATAAGGTGCAGATCTTGAACTAACCTGTAAGCCTTGTCTGGTTTTAGGACAGGTAAAATGGGAGAATTGTAAGGGGACTTTACAGGCTTTAAAAGGCCATGCTGTAGCAGGTGAGTGATAACAGGCTTTAATCCTTTTAAAGCATGCTGTGGGACGGGAGATTGGCATTGAGTAGGGTAAGGGTTTTAATGAGATGGTAAGGCGTGCATGATCAGTCGCCAAGGAGGGAGTAGAAGTGTCCTATACTTGTGGGTTAAGGTGGGGGGATACGAGGGGAGGATGTGAAGGAGGCTTTGAACTGGTGGAAAAGGCAGCGATGAGGTGTGGCTGTAGCCTAGGAATAGTCAGGGAAGCAGATAATTTAGTTAAAATGTCTCGACCTAATAAAGGAGCTGGGCAGGTGGAGATAACTAAAAAGGAGTGTATAAAAGAATATTGTCCAAATTGGCACCAGAGTTGGGGAGTTTTAAGAAGTTTAGAAGCCTGGCCATCAATACCCACAACAGTTATGGAGGCAAGGGAAACAGGCCCTTGAAAAGAAGGTAATGTGGAGTGGGTAGCCTCCGTATCGATTAAGAAGGGGATGAACTTACCCTCCACTGTAAGAGTTACCCAAAGCATCTGTGATGGTCCAGGAGACTTCTGAGGCGATGGGGCAGCGTCAGTCTTCAACCACTAAGCCGAGAAGGTCTGGGAAGGAGCTAGTCAGAGAGCCTTGGGCCAGAGCTCCAGGGGCTCTGGGAGTGGCTGCCAAGCGAGTTGGACAGTCCGATTTCCAGTGGGGTCCCGCACAGATGGCACACAGTTTAGGAGGAATCCTGGGCTGCGGGCATTCCTTGGCCCAGTGGCCAGATTTCTGGCACTTGTGGCAAGCTCCTGGGGAAGGAGGATCTGGAGGAGCCCCTGGCAGCTGTGGTTCAGGGGTTTGGAGTTGTGTGTTGGAGATGTGGCTGGGGTTTGTCTCAGTGGAGGCAAGGAATTGCAACTCAGAAATAAGCTGCTACTTGGCTGCCTCTACTCTATTATTGTACACCTTGAAGGCAAGATTCATTAAGTCCTGTTGTGGGGTTTAAGGGCCGGAATTTAATTTTTGGAGCTTTATTTAATGTCGGGAGCAGATTAGGTAATAAAATAAAACGCATATTAAGAATAAGACGGCCTTCTGACCTTTCAGGGTCTAGGGCTGTAAAGAGTCTCAGGGTTGCTGCCAAACGAGCCATGAACTGGGCTGTGTTTTTCATATTTGATGAAAAACAGCCTAAACGCTAACTGATTTGGGAGAGGTTGGATAAAGAAAAAGGAGCATCAACCTTGACTATGCCTTTAGCTCTAGCCACTTTTTTAAGAGGGAATTTCTGGGCAGGTGCGGGAGGGCTAGTTGAGGAAGGAAACTGTAAGCCAGACTGTGTGAGGAGGGGAGGTGATAAAAGGATTATAGGGTGGGGGAGCGGAGGTTGAGATAAAATTGGGACCTCACTCGGCCTGGCGAGGAGGGGAGAGGTCAGACGGGTCTGTAGAAAAGGAAGACTGGAAAGACTCAGTGATGCTTGGGGTTGGGACTGAGGGGACAGGCGGGAGGGAAAGAAGGAAGATTTGGGAGAGTTGCATTGGGAACAGAGACTAGGGAGGGACCAACATGTAAAAGAATGCCTGGACGTCAGGCACCTCAGACTGTTTGCCCATTTTACGACAAGAAGTATTTAGATCTTGTAGGATGGAAAAATCTAAAGTGCCATTTTCTGGCTATTTGGAACTACTGTCGAGTTTGTATTGGGGTCAAGCGGCGTTGTAGAAGAAAATAAGGCATTTAGGTTTTAGGTCAGGTGTGAGTTGAAGAGGTTTTAAGTTCTTGAGAACACAAGCTAAGGGAGAAGAAGGAGGAATGGAGGGTGGAAGGTTGCCCATAGTGAAGGAGGCAAGCCCAGAGAAAAGAAAGAGTAGAGATATGGAGAGAAGGAGTTCAGGGGTTCTTGCCCTCCAGAAAAGCGGGAAAGGGGTCGGGGCATGGAAATAAGGGTTTGGGGTGCAAAAATAAGAGGTTGGGGTGCAAAAATAAGAGGATGGGGCACAAAAATAAGAGGTCAGGGTTCTTGCCCCTCCCCCAGAAAAGCAGAGAAGGGGTAGAAACAGGGAGAGAAGGGGTTGGGGTTCTTGCCCCTCCCCCAGAAAAGCAGAGAAGGGGTAGAGACAGAGAGAGAAGGGGTCGGGGTGCTTGCCCCTCCCCCAGAAAAGCAGAGAAGGGGTAGAGACAGGGAGAGAAGCGGTTGGGGTGCTTGCCCCTCCCCCCCAAAAGCGGGACTTGCCGCTAAGGGTGAAGGACCAAGGCTGGTGTCCCTGCAGCACGGTCAGACACCTCTGAAACGAGGGTGAGTAATCAGAGAAGCATCCCTGCAATGATTAAACACCAAGGGAAGGCTGCCTTCCCCAGTCCATGACCGGTGTGGAGTTTTGGGTCCACGGATAAAACATGTCTCCTTTGTCTCTACCAGAAAATGAAAGGAATTGAAATTAAGAGAAGGGAGAGATTGAAGGGTGGCACCAAGATTGAAAGGAGAAAGAGGTCGAGGGATAGTAAGGGAGGTTGGAGAATAGAGTAAAAAGAGGCCACTTACCTGATTTAATATTGGTGAGATGTTCCTTGGGCTGGTTGGTCTGAGGACCAGAAGTCATAGGTGGATCTTTCTCACAGAGCAAAGAGCAGGAGGACAGGGGATTGATCTTCCAAGGGAGGTCCCCTGATTCGAGTCAAGGCACCAAAATGTCATGCGTGCCCGCGTGAAGAGACCACCAAACAGGCTTTGTGTGAGCAATAAAGCTTTTTAATTACCTGGGTGCAGGCAGGCTGAGTCCGAAAAGACAGCGAAGGGAGATAAGGGTGGGACCGTTTTATAGGATTTGGGTAGGTAAAGGAAAATTACAGTCAAAGGGGGGTTGTTCTCTGGCGGGCAGCAGTGGGAGTCACAAGGTGCTCAGTGGGGGAGCTTTTTGAGTCAGCATGAGCCCAGAAAAGGACTTTCACTAGGTAATGTCATCACTTGAGGCAAGGACTGGTCATTTTCACTTGTTTTGTGGTGGAATGTCATCGGTTAAGGTGGGGCAGGGCATTTTCACTTCTTTTGTGATTCTTCAGTTACTTCAGGCCATCTGGGTGTATATGTGCAAGTTACAGGGGATGTGATGGCTTGGCTTGGGCTCAGAGGCCTGACAGGAAGAATGACTAACCACCTATATTATTTTAACTAAAGAGAAACTCCAAGAATTGGCAACAGTCTTTGTTTTTTATTTTGAGACAGGGTCTCTTTCTGTTGCCCAGGCTGGAGTGCAGTGATGCAAACACGGCTTATAGCAGTCTCAATGACTTGGGCTCAAGCAATCCTCCTGCCTCAGACTCCTGAGTAGCTGGGACCACTGGTGCACACCACCACACTCCACTAATTTCTAAAATTTTCGTAGAGATGGGATCTTGCTATGTTGTCCAGGCTGGTCTTAAACTCCTGCACTTGGGTGATCCTGCCACCTCAGCCTCCCAAAGTGCTAGGATTACAGTCGTAAGCCACTGTACCCAGCCCACAGGCAGTAATTTATAAAGAAAAGAAATTTATTTCTCACAGTTCTGAAGGCTGGGGAGTCCAATATCAAGATGGCAACATCTGTTGAGGGCCTTCCTGCTGCATCATCCCATGGTGGAAGGCAGAAGGTCAAGAGAGCACACGCATGAGAATGCAAGAGCAAAAGGGGAGCAAACTCATCCTTTCATCAGGAGCCCACTCTCACGCGAACACCATTAATCCATTCATGAGGGCCTTGTCTCTCAAAGGTCCTATCTCCAAACGTTGTTGTATTGGGGATTATGTTTCTCACACAGGAACTCTGCGGTCACACATTCAAGCCACAGCATAGGGCGAAGGAGAACCTTACAAGCAGAGGAGCTGGAATTCAAAACCCGGCAGCCTGGTTCTGTCTTAACCACTATACTCACAGGAAAGCTGGGAGAGGACAGCAGAGGTTGGAAGTGCAAATTTAAAGGTGGGTCTGAAAAAACAAGTCAAGAATTTCACCTCGCTGATGATAGACATGTATGAGGTAAAATAGAAAGACTTTTCAGGCAACTGTTTCTGGAGGGATTGGAAGAGCTTCTGATGCCACTGAATTCCTTGACATGTTCTGTAACTTTAGCTTCCACGGCACTCTTTTCTTCGATTCTCTCTACCTCTCTGATGATTCATCTTTCAAATTCATGTCTCTTTCTTTTCCCTCTCCATTTTCTCTGGCATTTTTCAGGGTTCTGAATGTGCTCCTTTTCTACCTTTCTGGCTTCTCTCACAGCTATAATTCTTTTTATTTTTTTTTAAGACAGGGTCTCACTCTGTCACCCAGGCTGGAGTGCAGTGGCACAAACACAGCTCACTGCAGCCTCGACTTCCCCAGGCACAGGTGATCCTCCCACCTCAGCCTCCCGATTAACTGGGGCTACAGGCACACACCACCATACCAAGCTAATTTTTGTATTTTTTTTAGAGATGGGGTTTCGCCATGTTGCCCAGGCTGGTCTCAAACTCCTGGGCTCAAGCAATCCTCCTGCATCAGCCTCCCAAAGAGTTGGGTTTACAGGCATGACCCAGAAAGATATGATAGTTAACAGGGCTGTGGATGGGGGTATCTTTAAGTATTGCAGATAAGGATGTTGTTTTAAAATCCCCTCAGGTGATCCTGATACACATACCCCACCCTACTGTGTGCACTTGTGCACACACACACATATACACACATGCAAACACACAACCACGAGAATCACTGGCTGATAAATATGCTGATGACTCTCAAACTTTTTTGGACACCTCATCTATTTCCCAACCACCTACTGAACAATTCCAACCTCAGACACATAAATCATACATAACTATTCTCCAGGCCCTCTGTTGACATTCCCTGTCATGCCGAATGGTATCAGACCTGAGCTCACAGTCTCTGTGAGGCTCTCTCTCCACTGACTTCTCAAATCCAATATACCACCAAATCCATCTGATTCTCCTTCAAATGCAGTCCTCTTTCTCTTTCCCACTGCCACTGCAACAACCTTGAATTCCTGGGTTCAACTGACTTTTCACCCACCCTCCTCTAAATAACTGCAACAACCTTCCAACTAGTCCCCTTATGCTAATCCAGCCTCTGTATCACCAATTTATCTCCCCTAAGTAGAATCTACACATCCCCCTTTGTAAACAAATACCTCATATACCATAAAAAAATAAACCACCAACACCTGCCCTAACCCACCTCTATAACTCCATTACTGTTCCCTGTCTCCTTCCCCTCCTCCAGACCCTACACATCAATCATACTAATATTGTCCCTCTATGAGTGGACAATAAGTTTTCATGCTTCCATGCTACAAGTGCTACTTCCTCTGCCTAGCATATCCTTGTTTGCTCAGAAAACTCCTACTCACCCTTCAGTACCCAACATAATTATTTACTTCCTCAGTAAAATTATTCCTGGCTCCCTCTTCTAGGTCTCACAGTACTGGGAGGCTCCTGCAGGTGCAGGACCCAACTTATACCATGATATCCTCTCATACCCAAGCTCAGTATCTGGCAACTGGAAAAAAACTCAATACAGTCAATGTTTTTGCTCAATGAAGACCTGAGAAACCTGACCCAGGAAGTTAAGTAGCTATTGAGATCATCTAATCAAAAAGCTGTAAACTACAAAAGTAACGGTGATCAAAATGGAGAGAGGGAGGTGAGCCAGAGAGGTTAGCGACAGTCTTGATGAGGAGTATACAAAACAGAATAAAGATCAGAATAACCAATGTTTTTGTACTTGTGAGATTTGAAGGTTGATGGTTCATGAATAGTACTAGAGAAATTAGGAACATTTATTCCCTATGATGGGTTCTTTTATATCAAACTTAAATTATGTAGAAAATACGTGAAAATTATTTCAAATAATTGTAGAATTAAGAGAGCCTCTAAGTAAAATAATTATCCTTATATCCTCAATGGCAGAGTTATTACTAGAAATCAAGTGTCCTGACACTCAGTACTTTTTCCACTGTAGTATCCTGACTCTTTAGATTCCAAGTTCTGGACTTGAAAGCTGACTGTTTCAGCAAGGCACAGTGGCTTGTGCCTATAATCCCAGCTACTCCGGAGGCTGAGGTGGAGAACAGCTTAAGCCCAGGAGGTCAAGACTGCAGTGAGCCATGCTCACTCCACTGCACTCTAGCCTGGGTGACACAGTGAGATTCCATCTCTTTAAAAAACGAAAACAAAAACAGACAAACAGCAACAACAAAAATCTGACTATTCCAGAAAAAGCGTTGAAATATAGGGAGTTACCAGATGAATTCCCTTGAAAGGGAGCTTCATAATCAACCTTAATATTGTATGTCTTGGCCAACCAAGCATGGTGGCTCATGCTTGTAATCCCAGCACTTTGAGAAACCCCAGCAAAAGGATCACTTGAGTTCCAGAGTTCAAGACCAACCTGGGCAACATAGCAAAATCTCCTCTCTCTCTCTCTCTCTATCTCTCTCTCTCTCTCTCTCTCTCTCTCTCTCTCTCTCTCTCTATATATATATATATATATATATTTGAGACCGAATCTCGCTCCATCACCCAGGCTGGAATGCAGTGGCATGATTTCGGCTCCCTGCAGCCTCCAGAGGTTCAAGCGATTCTCCTGCCTCAACCTCCCAAGTAGTTGAGATTACAGACATGCACCACCATGCCCAGTTAATTTTTGTACTTTTAGTAGAAAAGGGGTTTTACTTTGTTGACCAGGCTGATCTCGAACTCCTGACCCCCAGTGATCCGACTGCCTTGGCCTCCCAAAGTGCTGGGATTACAGGCGTAAGCCACCATGCCTGGGCATCTACAAAATATATTTTAAAATTAGCTGGGAATGGTGGTGTGCACCTGTAGCCCAGCCACTCAGGAGGCTGAGATGGCAGTATCACTTGAGCCCAAGAAGTTTCAGGCTGCAGTGAGCTATGATTATGCCACTGTAATCCAGCCTGGGGAACAGAGGAAGATCCTATCTCTAAAAACACATAATAAAAACCATTTTAATAGTTGCCCAGGCTGGTCTCCAACTCCTAGGCTCAAAAGATCCTCCCACCTCGGCTTCCCAAAGTGCTGAAATTACAGGCACGAGCCACCATGTCCAGCAGAAAAACTAAAAATTCTATGTCTTCTCTACAATTCCTGCCCTTGGCAAATTTACTTGACATCATTTTTATTGGACCACCTCCATTTCATTTCATCCCACGTCTTCCCTGAATCTGAATCCTATGACATCCTCATTATTGATTCAACAAGGACACTACTTTTCCCCTATACATTGTAACAATTTTGTTGAATGGGAAAAATAGTAGAGTGCTATGATCTTTCATGAGAGCTCTGAAGCCAAATTACCTCAGTTTGAATCCCAGTGCTGCCACTGACAACATCAGCATGCGTTACTGAACCTCCTCAGTTTCCTAATTTTTTAAATGAAATTGTTGGCAGGTCCCATAAAACCTGGTTCTGCTCTAATCTTAGAACAGTACTTTGCACATAGGAAGTGCTCAGTAAATGGTATGTATTATAGTAACTATTATTATCACTTACATAGTGATAGTTCAGTGACTAGACCATCTTACTATCTGTATTAATGTTTTCTGTCTTAGCTTATAAATTCCTTAGTTGTCTATGGGAATGGAAAGATGGACATCTAATCAAAGGTTTGGAATGATACCTAGCACAGAACTAAACATCACAACTAATTAGAAAATAGACATTCAATAAACTAGGGAGACACTCTGATCTTCTGACTGTACTCTAGTAGTTATCTTAGTATGTGCTAGTTTCCCCTCTGTCTTTAAAATAAACTGTTCTCAACTATTAATTAAAATGGTCTTGTCAAATTATGAGTTTATCTCACCTTGAAATCAAATCAAAAAGAACAAACAGTAGAAAAGCATGAGTTTAAATAGCCTTTCTTGCCTAAGTATGATTATGCACAGAGAAAGAAACAGAAAATAAATATTTATTTGTCCAGAATTCAGCTGTATGAATCCAGGAAACAATTTTTTTCCTGTTACTATTAATTAAAGATGTGGATATTCCTACATGCCAGAGATATTGTTATAATTAAGTTCTTTTAAAAATGTGTTATTAATATTTCAACAATCTGGAAATCATACTCCTAGGTTTTCACCCAAATGAGTTGGAAACTTATGTCCATGAAAAACCTGCACACAAATGTTAGCATTATAACAGCATTATTCATAATTGCCAAAATCTGGAAGCAACCGAGATGTCCTTAAATAGTTGAATGAATATAAAAATTGCGCTATAACTTGTACAATGGAATATTATTCAGCAATTGAAAAAAAATGAGCTATTGAGCAACAAAAAGACATGGAAAACCATAAATGTATATTGCTTGGTGAAAGAAACCAGTCTGGAAAGGCTACATATTGTATCATTTCAACTATATGACAATCTGGAAAAGAAAAAAATTGTGCAGAGTAGAAAGATGAGTGATTGTAGGAGATATAGGGCAGAGGAAATGGGGAGAGAAAAACAGGTGGAACACAAGAAATTTTTAGAGCAGTGAAAACTATTCTGTATGTCTGAAATCTGTATGGCACTAACTTTTAAATGCTGGTATTAAATAAATATAAATACTGGTATTATGTTTATGTTTAAATATTATTATTTATGTCAATATAATGTCAATTACATTTCCTTTCAAAATTTAATTTTGCCCAATATGCAAAAACACAATTATAATTTCTTGCTGGAAGCATATATGCCAGCTTAAAAAGAAGCATAGATACCAGCTGATTTTCTTAAAGAATGTTGTCATTGTTTATAAGACATATATGCTTATATTAAGATAAAACATAAAGTAAATAAGAAAACCTCCTTTAGTAGCTGTCACATGCATCATTTGTGCCAGCTGCCTGACTTTTATACATTACTACACTGTAGGATCATGAGTAAAGCCAAAAAGAATGTGGATGATGTGGTATATATAAGTCATCAATATATGTAGTCAGCCTAATCTACAGAGTGGTAATTATTTCCACTATTCTCAAAAGTAAAAGATAAATCATTAATGGAGCCATAAGGCATCAACTCTTCCTTAAAATGTTCAGTCTACTACCATTTAACATGTCTGTATGTCAATGAATTCATTCTACAGGTATTAATTAACAACTGACACTCAATAAAATATGTAGAAAAAATTAAAGTATGCTAAAGGTGAATCATCCATTAAGGACACATTCATCAATGTGAATACAATATTAGTATTCACCTTTACAGTGCCTTTACTTATGTTGCTTACATGCCTAGATTCCTTTTTGCCTTCATTTTGCCCCAAAACTTGTTTCTTAAAATATTTGCTCATATTCCACTTACTTCTCTCCTGAGTGATTATCAATCACTTAGGATGTTAGATGGTGGAAGAGAACCAGATGTAATATCCCACCCCTAAACACTCATTTATTCCCAGGTGACTATTTAAAAAGGAACTTAAGAAATATGATCCCATTTTCAGAAAACTGAGGCAAGGAGAAAGACAATAAAAGAGATACAGAAAAAAAACAACAAACAGTAGTTCTAGAAATTTTACCTACTTCAATTAAGGTATATACTTTGGCATGTAAGGGAATCATATTCAAAATTTATAAGATATGGCCTTTATGCCATTTATTTTTATTTAAACTAAATTTCAAAACAAATAATTCTTATTAACTGTTTAAAATTTGAGAGAAGACGTGAAGATTTTCATTGTAGACCATGTTTTCTTAAATTAAAATCTCCATAGCAAAGTGATTTTCAGTATATAGCATTCTTACTGCTGATAGAAATAACAGTCTGTTATTACTTATATAGCTCTGCCTTAAATTCATTTGTTCATATACATTAATTTAATGTCTTTGGACAATATCTCTTATCTTTTATCAATTTCACTCCACTCAATCTCCTATGCATTTCTAATAGCTCCAACTGCTAATTTTCCTTCATTGAAATGTTAAATATTATTTATGAGCTCCTTAAAAATCTATATATACTAACATGTTATAATTACATTGATTTTCATAAAGAAAAATTAGTTCTGAAAAAGAAGAAGCTATTCTAAATGTTTATATTCTATCCTAAAAAAGAGTCTTCAACTGAATTTTTTGTTAAATTATGTTGCAGTATTTTACCAATGTTCTTTGGTTCAGTATAAATGATATGGTAAATTTGCATTCAAATTCATGGAACTTTTGAAATCTGTTTCCCATTTAGCTGGCCAGCCAAAAACAATATTTTCATTTGTAAACAGCTGTTTCATAATCAGCTCTTTTGTACTACGTGGAATTCCATAAAAGACAGAAAATTTTATTTAAAATACAGGAATTGCATTAATCCACTGCAAATCATTGATTAGTTTTCTTATACTACCACACATTTAACTTATAAGGAAAGATTTTAAGGAAAATTTAATCTTGTGTCCAAATATAACATTACTTTAAACATGAGGTCATCTAAACATCTGTCTCCAATATATCACTGGGGATTTAAATCAAAAGTCTGCTAAACATGTACAATCATTTTGAAAATAAATAACAGGACAAATTCTGTCTTGATTATGATTATCATGCATTTTAAAAGGAAACATTTATTCTAATAAGAAAAGTCTGAACTAATTTAAACTTTATTGAGATTAAGTTAAAATAGTTTCATACGAGAGTAAGAGATATATTTCATTTATTTGCTGCATAACAATGCTTATATTTCAACTTTTCAACATTATACTCTTAAATTTTTACTCACAAAAAAACTGATACCTTTATCTCTCCATATATTTTCAATAGTAAAACATTCAAGGAAAAATTTCAAGACATAAAATTTTCCACTCAGTAACTGAAAAATGAATAACACAATTTTCTTCCTGAACTTTCCTTCCTTTAGGGCAACACTATGAATCTTCAAGAAGAACTAAAATAGTTCTATCCATTTAACTGACTCCTATGTTATGCTTTAAAATAAGAGAATGTAGCTAATTACGAAAGACAGTGAAGGCAGTACATTCCCTTCAAGACTTTATAATCATCATAAAGTCAGTGTATTTTTTAAATGAGTAATTAAACTCTACACCTGACTTGTGCCTGGTAAGTATGAGTAAATTCAGCAACAGGATATCTTCAGAAACCAGCTAAATACTTGAGATGAATTAGCATTACAAATAAACCAAAATGCTTAATCATTGAAGCAATTTCTGCCGAAACTAAAATGAATATTAGCAGTTGAAGAGCTGGAGGAAATAAAATTAAAGCATCACTGAATAGTATATTCTTAGAAAAATACCATACCTTCCCCTAATGCTGTGGAAATCATCAGAGAACCCAGCTGCAAGGAATATTAATGTCCAGGTTTGTCTCACATCTAGTTGGCTGTTGCAAACTATAACTGTAGGTGGTAGTTATGGTTTTCTAAACCACCTCACTGCATTTCTTCTTTCTGCTTATATCCCAGAGTTGCTAACTTTGGCCATGGCAATTTCAGATCATATATTCTGCCTTGGTAGATACAGGATAAAAACTTTAAAATGTATTCACAGCTCTCTGAGTGTAATTCCTTAAGGGCAAGAACTATGTCTTACTAATTTTGGATATCCATTCCCTAGAACTACATCTGACGCATATCTGCAGCTTGATAATGCTTGGTAAATGCATGAATGAGTTGATGAAAGGAACATCTGACTAAAACCAAAAACTTCTGCCTGGCTCTGCTGAACTGCCTACTAATACACTGCTTTAGTTTTCCCACCTATAAAATGAGGCTTATTCTTGCCCCGCACCCTCACTGAGGTATTGGGAGAATTGAACGAGAGCATAAACACAAACATTTATTGTAAAACTAGCAGTAGCAAACTAGTGTAATCATTTTGATCATCGACAATGTATCTAGATTAAACTGTATATGCAGAAAAACAGATACTGAATGTTAGATGAAGTATTTATTTATAAAAACATTCTTTTGAAGAAGCTTAAAATCGAAATAACATGCTTCTAAAATAATGTGATATGTTGAAACAGAGAAATAATCTTTTGAAAATACAGTTAAAGGACTGGGAGCTAAGAAATCCCTTTGGAAAAGTTAAGTCTGGTGGGACCATTTTTTTTTTTTTTTTTTTTTTTTAAACTTTATAAGATCTTAGGGCTGGGCACAGTAAGGCTCATGTCTGTAATCCCAACATTTCGGGAGGATGAGGTGGGTGGATTACTTGAGGTCAGGAGTTCGAGACCAACCTTGCCACATGGTGAAACTCCGTCTCTACAAATAATACAAAAATTAGCCAGGCGTGGTGGCACAGGCCTGTAATCCCAGTTACTTGGGAGGCTGAGTCAGGAGAATCATTTGAACCAGGGAGGAGGAGGTTGCAGTGAGCTGAGATCACGCCACTGCATTCCAGCCTGAGTGACAGAGCAAGAAACTGTCTCAGAAGATGGAAAAAAAAAAAAATCTAAGGAACTTAATAATTAACATCTTTTGTATTACAAGGAAGAAATTCAAGCTTTTTTATATAATTTTTAAAATTATTATTATACTTTAAGTTCTAGGGTACATGTGCATAACGTGCAGGTTTGTTACATATGTATACTTATATAATTAATACAACTGAGCAACTGAGTTTATCTCAGACTTTAGCCTTCCCAGTCCAAAAGCTGAACAACATAATGACTAGATAAAGATGCTAATTCAGCATTAGCAATGTAAAGCATGTTTTTGTGTGTTGCCAGTGTTTTTCCCAACACATAAAACACACAAAAAAATCTGTGGTTAAACAACCACAGATATGATCTAAGTGGGAAATCTTTGCATTTATACTGGCCTTTGTATTAAAATAGCATAGAATTGTCTATGATTATTTCTTTCAATTAACTGCTTTTTTAAAAAAACTGAAATATAAAAATAATTTTGCTTTAGTGTAGTTTCCATTTGCGTAACTTTATCTCACACATTCAAATTTGAGTTATTTTATCATTTTCCATCTTTTTCCTAGTAGATTTACTCTACTATGTAAATGTTAGTAGCAAGTTGCCCCTTTAAAAATCACTTAATTTTGCTTTTCTCTATTCTATTACTCAAAATACCTGAAACAAAATATGTAAGGTACTATATGTCACTTTTTATATTTTTCTAGATTGTGCTGATGTTTTTATTTTTCAAAATAACCACTGTAGTCAGCTATTTCTGCATTTTTGTCTGAATACTTTGATATGATACAGGCTCCATCCTCAAGGATAGTATTTCTCAATCTTGGCTGCACATTGGATTCAGCTAGAGCAATGTAAAAAATGCTGATTCCTGGGTCCAATCCTCAGAGGTTCTGATGTAGTCAGTGTGGGTTGTGACAGTGGCCTCTGTATCTTTTACTGTTACCCGAGTGATTCTAAAGTGTAGTCAAGGCTGAGAACCACTGCTCTGGGAACTCACAGTCTTGTAGGGGAGATTAATAACAACAGTAACAAACCCACTTATGGTGTGCTTAATTGTGCCAAACAGCAGGCTAAGCATTTTATGTGCCTCATCTCATTTAACTCACAACAATCTTATGGAGAAAGATTCTGTTACTATTCCTATTTAAAGACATGAGGATTAGAAAGATTAAGCAACGTGTCCAAGGTCCCACCAGTGATAATTGACTGAGACAGAACTCAAACAGCTCTGTCCAACTCCAGAGTGGTAGCTCTTCATCACAGACTATCATCAAGGTAGAAACCACACCATAAAAAGATATTATATTCCTTTTTGGAGACAGGGTTTGCTCTGTTGTCCAGGCTGGAGTACAGTGGTGTGGTCACAGCTCACTGCGTCCTCAACTGCCTGGGCTCGAGCGATTCCCCTACCTCAGCCTCTCAAGTAGCTGGAACAACAGACATGTGCCACCATATCTGGTTAATTTTTTTTATTATTATTTGTAGAGACGAGGTCTCACTATGTTACCAGGCTGGTCCTGAACTCCTGGGCTCAAGCAATCCTCCTGAGTAGCTAGGATTAGGGCCATGAATCACCATGATGGGCCTAAAAGATTTTTTTAAAGCGGCAAGTCATAGTGTTCATGAATAGAAGTGACAGGAGAATTATCTCTGAGTTTACACAACCATTGAAATTAGGCAGATATTAGAAACGTCCGTTTTTCTCCTTAGCCTGACTGTCAGAACGAATTGTAAATTTTCTTCAAAATAGTAGTATCTGAGGCAAAGAACACTCAGGCAGTGGCCCAGTCTAGCTGGATACCTCTCAGTTGTCAAGGACACAGGAAGGAACAATGAAATCATTATTTGACTATTATTTTTTTAGTTGCTAGTCAGCATCTAAGTCTGTCTGTAAACTGCATCTCGGCATTCCCTATGGGCAAAGAGAGCTGTCCCTGCTGGTAGTGACAGAATAACCACAAACAAAACAGTCCTCCTCAGGGGAAAGCCATCTTTATCTGTCAGTATTAGTCAGCTGAGAAACAGAGCTGCAGGCAGCTGAAAAAACAGTTTGCCTGTTTTAAGTTTACAGGTGGCCTTATAATGGAAAGTTTTACATACTGAGATTCCTTTCCACGTTAAAAAAGCTTGGACAAAAAGGGACAAAATTTGGCAGGATTTTCATGCAATGCTTCTAACCAGCTTACGAAAGCAAAATATCAAATTTTAGTGAAGATTGGTGAATTAAGCACCCGCCCGCTGGCAAACAGGCTTAGCTAACTGTTCCCACCCTTTCTGCACTGCACATTCCTCGTGGTTCAAATCAGAATGGCCACATGTACCCACTGTCACAGGGACTGGCTATACAAAACACTCATGAAATGTTTCCCGAAGGAATTCACAGACATTGGAGAGAACTACCTTTAAAACTACTTTTGAAAAGCAGACTGTAAACAGAGTAACACAATAATAATGTCAGCGTGTAAACAATAGAACAGCTGCTTAAAGCCCAGGTAAAAGGCATTTTAATGTGTCTGTTCATTAGCGAGTGTGTGTGTGTTTGTGTCTGTAATTTGTTTAGGAGGAACAAGTATGAAAGGGGAAGAGGGCATTTGACTGATTCCATCATCATTGTCAGCATGGATCAGATATTTGTGGTTCCATGAAACATACCTATTGTGCTTTCCCCAACATTTGGGGCAATGGAGCAGACAGGGCCAGTTTATTTTGTAAATGGTTCAAAGTTTCTTTCTCCTGGTTTTCCTATCATAGCTTATATTTTGTCTGAGGAAAAGGCACAGTTTGGAATCTATCAAAAGCAATTAAATTGTTGGAAACATCTAACATATTACAAAGTGCAATTAATTAAATTTATCAATGTAGTTATTGTTTTCCTAGAATAAAATGGGGGTTTTAGAAAGTCAGATTCAGCGGTTATTAACAAGTGTCGGAAAAGCACGCAGTGCCTTGGAGGGAAGCTCAGGACAGGTCTTGACTGAGAGCCCTGATCCTTGAGGTCGAGGGTTTAGAAAAAAATACAGAAACTAATGAGAAAAAGACAGCCAGCTAATTACAAACTTGAATAATAATGTCACTGTCAAATCTTGGGAAAAGGACTGACAGATTCTATTTAACCTACAAATCAGTAGTTGTCAATTAGGTGGTCTCTTTACCACTGGGGTGAAATACGGAAATGATGTATTTAAATTAAAAACAAGGCCTTTGTATTACTTATCTCGATTAATAATGATTGATAAAATTTGTTCCAAAAGATGTTAAGCAATTTAACACCTCAGAAGTTACTATGAATGATAAAATAGAATACCTACACACATATACATTCTCTTCTTTTTAAAAAAGGTTTACAGGAGGGGAGTGAATCAAATTATTTGATAGAGTGACTACTAGAATATTAGTTAAGAACCACTCCTGTGGATCCACTGTGGAATATTGGAAAGGAAGTCTCCAGAAGCAAAGCAATGACTCCATTTTCGGGGGTGGCAGGGGGGAAGACAACTTCATCAGGTGAAAAAGAAGATCATATTAATGAAATCCAGGTTTGAGCACAAAACAAAATTCTACTGCTCCAAATCAGTAGTTAAGTGAAATAAGATAGTTTCTAGAATGTAAACAGAAATACAGTTTATATCATAAATGTAGAAAAGAATTATAGTTAGCGTATATGCATGTATTCATACGATGTGTCACTCATACGTGAATTTTTTTTGGTTTTTGTGGTTTTTGTTTTTTCTTTTTTAGTATTTTTAGTAGAGATGGGATTTCACCATATTGCCCATGTTGGTCTTGAATTCCTGCGCTCAAGCGATCAGCCTGCCTCGTCCTCCCAAAGTGCTGGGATTACATGCCAGGCCTGTTTTTTTGTTTGTTTGTTTGCTTGTTTGTTTAATGTTTGGAAGATTCTTAACTACTCATATGTTTTCCCTCTCCATTAATAATAACTAAAACACAGCATTCAGTAAGTGCTAGTCACAATTCTAAGCACTTTACATGCCTCAACCCATATGATCCTTCTAATAACCTATGAGGTAGGTACATTGCATCCTATCTCTGTTTTATGGGTGAGGCACAGAGATGTTAAGCTGCCTACCCAAGGTAACACAGCTAGTAAGCATTAGAGTTGGGATCTGGTATCAGGCATTAAGATATCAGAATCCCCATAGAATATCACCTTCTTGTCTTACCTCTATTCTCTATTTTTTTAAGAGATGAGGTCTTGCGCTGTTGCACAGGCTGGAGTCAAACTCCTGGGCTCAAGCAATCCTCATGCCTTAGCCTCAGGAGTAGCTGGAACTCCATGCCTGTGTGCCCAGATTTACCTCTATTCTCTTTGTAGGGTGAAATGAACTAAAATACACACACACACACACACACACACACACACACACGCACGCAGATGAGCTAAATAACTCTTTGGGATACCACAGCAGAAATTTAATAGAGTAGAACAGAAAATTAAGATTAGGTTGCTATGACCCCACTGAGTAAGTCCCCTATCATATGACTGCCACATGTGTGGGATTGACTCAGACATCCCTGAGGGAATGTGAGGCAACTAGAAAGATGGGCTGGAAAAAACTACAACTAACACAATGGCATTTGAGCTTGAGAAAACAAACCTACCTCCAAACCGTAAACAACTCAACAATCAGATACTCCATACGTCTTATAACTATTCCTGGAAAGCCAGGTATTGGGAAAAAACAGGTCTCCATCCACACACAGTCAAAATTCAGGAAGACAAATTTCTAGGTTCGCAGAATCAATGGGACTTGGATTGACTCCTACTTAGAGTAACCAGGGCAGGAAAACTAGGGCCCTTTTTTATTTCCTTTTGCAGCTATAGGAATAAAATGGAATAGTACATCTTCTCATCTTCTACAGCATTTGGTTCCTAAGGTAATGTCTGAATTTGGTGGCAGGCAAGCGGCAATGATTCTCCTCACCACCAATGACACTGGGCATGAAGGAAACGGCACCCACTCCTCCAGATTGTTTAGGAAATATCTCCCTACCATCTTGATGAAAAGTTTAGAAGTTTTAAATTAATTAACATTAAAAATTGATAAACAAAACACTTGATATTTATTGATTCATCTATTCATTCAACAAATCTTTATATGTTTATTGAATACCCGTCCTGTGCCAGGTTCTCTTTTAGGCACTAGGGATATACCCGAGTACCAAACAGACCAAGAGTTTCTTTTTGTTTTTTTTGACAGCGTGTTGCTCTGTCACCTAGGCTGGAGTACAGTAGCACAAACATGGCTCCATGCAGCCTTGATCTCCTGGGCTCAAGCAATCCTCCAACCTCAACCTCCCTAAGTAGCTAAGACTACAGGCATGCGGCACCACCCCCAGCTAACTTTTGTATTTTCAGTAGAGACAGATTTTCACCATGTTACCCAGTCTGGTCTCCAGCTCCTGACCTCAAGGGATCTGCCTGCCTTGGCCTCCCAACGTGCTGGGATTACAGGCCTGGGCCACCACACTCAGCCCAGACAAAGAGTTTTACCTTCATGAAGCTAATAGTCTACTGATAAAGATAAGAAGAGCATGTTTTATTATATAATACATGATGTCATTATTTTACATCGTTTATTCAACAATGAGTATTATGCATTCATTCTTACATTTCAATAAACATGTCAATGTTACTTACAGATCAACAAAATTTAAAAACTAGGATATCTTCTTTTGGCCGGGCGTGGTGGCTCAAGCCTGTAATCCCAGCACTTTGGGAGGCCGAGACAGGCGGATCACGAGGTCAGGAGATCGAGACCATCCTGGCTAACACGGTGAAACCCCGTCTCTACTAAAAAATACAAAAAACTAGCCGGGCGAGGTGGCAGGCGCCTGTAGTCCCAGCTACTCGGGAGGCTGAGGCAGGAGAACGGCGTGAACCCGGGAGGCAGAGCTTGCAGTGAGCTGAGATCTGGCCACTACACTCCAGCCTGGGCGACAGAGCAACACTCTGTCTCAAAAAAAAAAAAAAAAGAAAACTAGGATATCTTCTTTTAATTTAATATGTAGCCGTTTTCTCAGCTATGCAATATTAATAAAATACATATGAAAAGTGTGACATGTCTCATGTTTATTCAAATATAAGAATACACAGATTCATATAAGCCGTACAAAACATAAAAAATGCAGGCATTTCCCAATCTAGAAATAGTTAATTTGCTAATACCCTGTACATACTAATGATCACTACAGCTCCCATTTTCTCCAACCTTAATGCCTCCTTATTCCCAGCTCTTTGGTTTGCACTTGCCCTTTGGTTCTTCTCTGCTGTCTGACTGTTCACCATCCATCCATTTATTCATTGCACAAATATGTACTAGGAAATACTGGAATGAGACCCTCTAGAACCCATTCACCCTTGTTTCTCAGGACTAGGGCCTCTATCTCCACATCTGAGTATCTCTATCCCATGCTCCACCAGTTAGAGCTCTTAAAACCTCCAGGGAAGCTAGCATCAGAAGGACAGAGGACCCTATATTTGGGCTTAGGAATCCTAAATGCCCCAGGGCTCAGAGCTGCTATTACTGGTTTACTGGTATTTCACACTTATTTCAGGTTTAAAAGAAAAAAGAAAAAAAAAAAGGAAGAAGATTTTTGTGGCTTGCCCATGAATTGTATAACATTGTTCTAGGGGGAAATGCATTCTGACCTCAAACTCACCTAAAACTACAGATTTTTGAAACATGACATGTATGTTGAGGGCATTACATGAGACCACATTTTTTCTCACACATAGTAACTACATATCCTTTTTTTTTTTTTTTTTTTTTTTTTTGAGACAGAGTCTCAACTCTATAGCCCAGGCTGGAGTACAGTGGCGTGATCTCGGTTCACTGCAACCTCCGCCTCCCGGGTTCAAGCAATTCTCCTGCCTCAGTCTCCTGAGTAGATGGGATTACAAGCACTCACCACCACACCTGGCAGATTTTTGTATTTTTAGTAGAGACAGGGTTTTTCCACGTTGGTCAGGCTGGTCTCGAACTCCCAACCTCAAGTGATCCATCTGCCTGGGCCTCCCAAAGTGCTGGGATTACAGGTATGAGCCACCGCCCCCAACCCTTTTTTTCCCTTATGTATTTTGCTTATATGTTTTTCCTACATATGGTAACTGTGAGTCTTTTTTCATTCAACTTGCCCACAAATGTCATTTTGTATGTATTTCTAACTTATATACATAATGGAAAGTAAAAAATGTCCTTGAGTTTATAGGGTAAAAAATATTTGTGTGTAGCTACACATTGTACATTTTATATTGATTGTCTGTCAGATTTCTATTCTAGAAAGCAAATCATACTATTTAGCATAAGATCATCTTCCTTTAGATACACCATAGGTCAAAACACAGATGTTTTGTCTTCATTGTTGCTCTGAGAAACTATGATTCCTACAAGAAACATTCCCTCCACCATCAGTAAAATAAGATGCTATGAAAGAGGTCAAAGTATTTGACATCTAAATCAGAAGGTATTTTCTTGACTTCTGCCATATTTCTATATGGTTACATGGGGATATATAAGCAAAACAGGTCTCAATGAAATTGAATTGCTTTATGGCAAATGTATTGAATAAATATGTATTTATTGAGCAGCTACTATATTCTAAGCACTGTGGTAGGCCTGGAGATACAAAATAAACATGACTTGGTCTCTTCCTTAGAGGGGCTAACTCTTCATAAGACTCAAAACACAAGAAATAGATCCAATGCACTCTTTTAAACTAATCACAAAAAATCAAGGAAAAGTAAAATAGATGCTTGTGAAAAGCCTCTTTGCAGAGTGAAATGGAATACTACATATTATGTAAGCATACCAATGAAAACATTATCAGTATATACAATGCTGGATGATGGCTATTTAAATACCCAAATTGAATGAACAAATGGTGGCTCACTATAGCCTCGACCTCCAGAGCTCAAGCAATTCTCCCCACTTTGGCATCCCTAAGTGCTGGAATTACAGGCATGAGCCATCCGTGCCCACCCAGATGATCCATTTTTTGACTATGGAAGATATGAAGCCAACAAGAATCACATAGACATCATTATCACCATTGTTTTTTTTATTTTTATTTTTAACTTAGATGCCAGTGTCTCTACTTTTCTCTCTTTTTCTTTCCTTCCTTGTCTCTTTGTTGAACTTCTAATCTCCATATATGAGCTCAAAATACAAGGTATATACCAATGCAGATGTCCATCAACACATGAAAGAAATAGAAAATCTACTATCACTTTCTTGATGCTTTATGAGGCAAACTCAATGAAACTATATTGCTCTGTAAAACAAAGTTGCTTACTGTTTTCATATCATATTCCTATTTCAACTTTAAAGAATATAAAGTAAATGTTTTCTTAGGGCAACTAAAAACTGTTCCATCTAAAAACTAAAAACTGTATGGCCAGGCACAGTGGCTCACGCCTGTAATCCCAGCACTTTGGGAAGCTGAAACCCCATCTCTACTGAAAATACAAAAATTAGCTGGGCATGGTGGCAGGCGCCTGTAGACCCAGCTACTCAGGAGGCTGAGGCAGGAGAATCACTTAAACCAGGAGGCGGAGATTGCAGTGAGCTGAGACAGCGCCACTGAACTCCAGCCTGGGCAGAGAATCAGACTGACTCACAGAGACTAAAAAAAAATAAATACATACATAATAACTAAGTAGTCTTTAATATTTCTTATATTTAGTACATTACCTTCAATATTCATCCTCCTTAGAACTATCCTAAAATTCCTTAGCTGTATACATTTCTCATTAAGAGAGAAAAAATAATTTAATTTAGTGATTATTTAACTAAAAAAATGTTTTTAAAGACATGGGAAAGTTATACTGCCATCTTGTGGTAAAAAGTTTGTTTACAGAAGCAAGCAGTCCGGCATTTCCCATTCATAAACCAAGTCCACAATATAGTACGTATTATACTTTAAAAATTTTCCTTGCGAAAGAAGTAGGGTTGAAGGAAAAAAAATCCTGTTTAGAACTTACATTCACAAAAAATTATTATTCATACATATACCCAATTTATTATGTTAAAGGCCACTGAATTAAAACAAGAAAAGGTATTTGAGTCTCAGATACATAAATAAAAACTATGCATTTGGCACTATAGTTCCTGCTTAAAAATGTTTATAATTTATTATTACTATAATACATACCCCAGCCCTAAGAACTTTGAAGAACAAAATTATGGAATCTAGGAGTTTCAAGTAATCTCTAAGACCTACAAGTAATTATGACATTTATCCTAAGTTTATCAATGATTTCTATTTTTATCCAGGACTCTAATTCAAATTTTATAGCAAGAACCAGCATAAAGAAAATAAATATTATATAAACAAAAACAGTTTCTTCCATCCCTCTTTCTTACTCATATACATAAACCTATTTTTCCATACACAGGTAAGAATCATAATTAAAAGAAAAATTAATTCCCAAAGTACAAAATTCTGTATTTTTCAAGTGTAGAATTCTCTATCTATGCAAGGCAAAGATGCTTTGCAACAGTGGAATCTAACCAGAAGTTAACACACTTCTAGATCTAACTATATCTGCAGAAAGCTTTTCCTTTTAAAAAGAAAATAAAAAGCAAATCACCAAAATTATAGGAAGACAGCGCCATCTATAGGTCCACACAAGTACAGAATAGTAATCTTGGATTCAGATATGAATGTCCGCTGTGATAAACTAGACAATCAAATGTGCTGCCCTTGGGGGAAGCTCCAAAATAATGCTGCTCATTCTCAGATCTCTGGAGAGGATCTTGCAATTTACCTCAAAGTGCTTTAACCTACCTCTACAATCATTCCCCAAAATGATAGTGATAATAACAGCCATAGAAGCCTCAAGCAATCAGAACAAAAACCAATGTTTTTCACAATTGTATTATTCTGATTTGGGATCCTTGGTGGTCAATAAATATTGGTAACTTTTCAAGAAATATTGGCACATTGGTAAGTTCTCTCTCTCACTCTCTTCCTCTCTCTTTCATTCTGCAAAATTATTTTTGGCCATGATTCTATTTTAGGTGCCATCCAATTCTATTGAATTCTATTGAATTTCATTCTCCTTTCTCCAAAGAGGTTATATGTTCTCCCTGCAGTAGTCTATTCTAGTTTTTCAGACATTAAATTACATGCAACTTAAGATTCCCTCCTTTTTCAGACAGGTCCTCCCTGTCCACTCTGGGGTTGCTCTCACTCTACTGAGTCACACTAGTATCTTATTGGTTGTGTATGAATTCAGTTAACAATACATGAAGGTGGAGGCTTGGCCCACTCCCTGTTCAATTGTCTGTAGCATCTGGCAGAAAAAAGATGCCTGCATTAATGCTGACAGAGCCCCTGGTGGTTAATATGGAGAATTTCCTACTTAAGCTATGACTGGCATTTAAAAATCTGCAAAAACAAGAAATGGACTGTTGTACAAAGGCAGACCCTGTTTGTTCATTAATACTCAAGTTTAAGAAAAAGCTGTGGTATTTAACATAACCAGAGAGAAAAAGAAGCCTTATGGGGGCAATACTTGAAGGGGCTGCTTACCTGATTTCTCATTCTGCACACTAAGAGGCAGAGTGGAGTAATGGTGAGAGCTCAAGCTTTGAAAGCAAAGAGCAGAGTTTGAGCCTGTGTCTGTCATCAGCCTTGAGCAAGATATCTAATTTCTCTGAGCTTCACTTTCCTCATCTTCAAGAAATTACAAATTGGCTCATGCCTGGAATCCCAGGACTTTGGGAGGCCAAGGCAGGCGGATCACTTGAGGTCAGGAGTTGAAGACCAGCCTGGCCAACATGGTGAAACCCTGTCTCTACTAAAAATACAAATATTAGCTGGGCATGTGCCTGTAATCCCAGCTACTCGGGAGGCTCAGGCAAGAGAAACGCTTGAACCCAGGAGAAGGGGGTTGCAGTGAGCTGAGGTCACTTCACTGCACTCCAGCGTGGGTGAGAGAGAAACTCCATCTCAAAAATAATAATAATAATAATATAGATTATTTAAGCAAAGTAAGATGCTTTACACATAGTAAGCATTCAGTAAATGTTTGCACTCAAAAGATAAGATTTATCTTACTTTTTAAAATTTTATCATACTTATTGACTATGATAGTTAGGGAGGATCTACCCAACCCCAACAAATATCCCAAGAAGTTCATTTGTGACTATTAAAGATGACAAAAAGAATGAATGAAAAGACTGAACTCAAAATAGAAATGGTACAAATATACAAAGGAGAGAGAAAATGACGTTTGTTTGAAGGTCTGATATTAGTTGCAAAATCTATCTCTGAAACATCTTTGAAAATCATTAGAGTCCATTGACTCTCAATTTCATTTCATTTCAACTTTTTTTTTGACAGTCTCACTCTCTCACCCAGACTGGAGTGCAGTGGCACGATCTCAGCTCACTGCAACTTCCGCCTCCTGGGTTCAAGCAATTCTCCTGCCTCAGCCTCCTGAATAGCTGGGATTACAGGCGCCTGCCACCATGCCCAGTTAATTTCATTTTATTTCTGCTGTATACCTTTAAAATGTGAGCCTGCAGAGCACAGAGAAGTCAGAAATACAGTTCTGGCAGTCACCTGCAAATAGACAACACTGAAACCAAAGAGTGGATGCGTTTGTTTGGGGAGTTAGAATGGGTAAAGCACAAGAAGAAAAAAAATTAACAAAATGAATTAAAAATAAATTTTAAAAAGAATGTGTAAAGCAAAGAACTTAGAAACACGTAGAATACCGATTTTTGAGGAAAGGGAAAGTGGAGACAATAGAAGACTAATCAAATAGGGGAGAAAGGTTCAAGATGGTTGAGTAGGATTTTCTGGCTCCACTTAGAAGAACTGGAATAGTGTATAGACAGTCACACTTCAGATACATTATCCAAGACGGAATGCTGATGCTCAACACAGAAGACATAAGAAACACCAAAAGTGGGGAAGGAGGAAAAGAGGCAGCATCCCTGGTCAGGACTGGCTAGGAGCTGGGAGTGACTTACCAACATGAGGAAAGGGTGAGTGATAGACTTCCAGCAGCCCACATCCCACTATCAGATTGTGCAATCCTAGCCACAGGAGAGCCCCTTGATCATCCCAAGCCCTGAACTAACATAGGAAGTTGATGGGAGACCAAGGGACAGGGCTGCTCCAGGGAGGGAGCTCCCATACCATTTACAAGACCTAAGAAGCTACAGGAAGGTGCCATTTTCAAAGCTAGCCTCTCATAAACTGCACACTGTCCTACAGGCCAGCAGCACCAAGACTGATATAGTACAAAAGCTCAGGCTATCACTGCTGGGATGAGGAGTGAGATGGGAGCATTCCCACAGCCAGGGATAAGAAGCAAGCAAGACATGAGCTGCAGCAGCCAGTGCCAGGAAGCGGGTGCTATCAGGACAGGGACTGACATGTGAGTGAGCAGAATGAGCTGATGGTGGGAAGTGGTTGTGAGCTGGGTGGGGGTCCTACAACTGGGGTGGGGGAATAAGCTAAGCATCAGCTACCACTGCCAGGGTGAACCCCCCAGGACTGGGGCTAGAAAGAAACGTGCATTTCCTACCCACTGGCCCAGGCTGTTGCCACAAAGAGAGCCGCACCCTCTCCAGTGGTGGGGCCTCAACGTGGTTGCTACTGTCTCTAACACAAGCACTTAGCCTGAGGCCTAAGGATCATCCCACCCACCACAGCTGGTGCCTACTCTCACCACTGAAGGGCCTGAGCACAAGCCCCCTAAGCCTAGCTTTGCTCCTTCACTTCTCCCACCTTAACAGAGCACATAGCCCAGGGTCTCGACTGCTACCTCCTCAGCTGACTTATCTGCAAGCACCACCTGCAAGACTAGAGACTTTCCTACCCAGCATATCACATCTACTGCCAACATGAACACACACCACTCAGGACCCAGAGTATCATCCCACTACTGCTTCTGCCACTACCCATGCTATACTGGCTGCCATGTGATTGAAAACACACTCTATGACCTAGTCCACTGCTGCCATTATCAGCATCTGAGCAAGCCACGTGGAGGCCCAAAAATCAGACCTCTAGTAACCTCAAGTACAGGTGGCAGCATACATCATCCTGGGGCACAAAGATAGGGATACGCAACCCACCACTGTCATCACTGGGGCCTGTAGACTGGCCCACCTGGCATCTTAGTCCCCAGCAGAACATCACCACCGACTCCACTAATAATTGCACCCCAACCCACGCAGATATCACTAATGCTGTTTAAAGCCAAAGAAATCATACAAAGACTACATTACTGCATGCACTCAGAATTAAAGCCAAAGTACCCTACCCAACAAACACTAAAGCTAGGTCTTCGGGAAGAAGTCCTCTCCCACAAAAGTAAGTTAAAAAATAGGAAGAAGTGACTGTTACACCAGATGTGCAGATATCAACATAAAGACGCAGGAAACATTAAAAAAAAATCAATGAAATACGACTCTCCAAAGGAACACAGTAATTCTCCAGTGACAGATCTTAATCAAAAAGACATTTTCAAAATCGCAGCTACAATGCAAAATATTGAAACTCAGTACAAAGCCATCAGAAAAACAATTCAAGATATGAGTGAAAATTTTACTAAAAGTGTTTTTTTTTTTTTTTTTGAGATAGAGTTTCACTCTTGTTGCCCAGGCTGGAGTGCGATGGCGCGATCTCGGCTCACTGTAACCTCTACCTCCCCAGTTCAAGTGATTCTCCTGCCTCAGCCTCCCAAGTAGCTGGGATTACAGGCATGTACCACCACACCCAGCTAATTTGTATTTTTAGTAGAAACAGGGTTTTTCCATGTTGATCAGGCTGGTCTCAAACTCCCAACCTCAGGTGATCTGCCCACCTCAGCCTCCCAAAGTGCTGGGATTACAAGTGTGAGGCACCATGCCTGGCAAATATTTTTTAAAAGAACCAAATAGAAATTCTGGACCTGAAGAATTCATTGAAGGAAACAAAAAATACATTTGAAAGCTTCGACAATAGAGTAGATTAGGCAGAAGAAAAAATCTCAGAACTAAAAGACAGTTCTTGGTTTTTTTTTGTTTTTTTTTTTTAAGATGGAGTTTCACTCTGTTACCCAGGCTGAAGTGCACGATCTCAGCTCACTGCAACCTCCGCTTCCCAGATTCCAGCAATCTTCCTACCTCAGCCTCCCAAGTAGCTGGACTACAGGTGTGTGCCACCATGCCTGGCTAATTTTTGTATTTTTCGAGGGACTGGGTTTTAACAGGTTGGCCGGGCTAGTCTCAAACTCCTGACCTCAGATCATCTGCCTGCCTTGGCCTCCCAAAGGGCTGGGATTACAGACGTGAGCCACCGTGCCCAGACAAAAGACAGTTCTTTTGAAATAAGCTAGTCAGATAAAGGAAAAGAATAAAAAAGAATAAGCAAAGGCTTCATGACATTTGGGACAACAGACAGTGACTGAATTTATAAATTATCGGTATCCCAGAGGACAAAGAAACAAAGAAAGGTTTAGAAAAGTTATTTAACAAAATAAAATAAGTCTAGCAAGAGATGTAAACATTCAGATACAGGTGGCTCAACAATACCTAGGAAGATACAATGCCAAAAAGTTTTCACAGCAAATTATAATCAGACTGTCTAAAGTCAAAGATAAAGAGAAAATTCTAAAAATAACAAGAGAAAATCATGTAGTCATCTATAAAGAAAACTCCATCAAACTAACAGTGAATTTCTTAGCAGAAACCTTATAGGCCAGAAGAGAATGGCATGATATAGTGATAGTGGCAAGAGAAAAACAAAACAAAACCCAAAAAACTTTCACCCTAGAATACTATACTCAGCAAAATTATTCTTCTTAAATGAAGGAGAAATAAAGGCATTCCCAGACAAGCAAATTCTGAAGGAATTTATTACCATTAGATTGGACCTAGAAGAAATGGTCAAGGGAGTCCTAAATCTGGAAGTGAAAAGATTAGATCTACCATCACAAAAATACACAAAAGTAGGCCGGGCCTGGTGGCTCACACCTATAATCCTAGCACTTTGGGAGGCTGAAATGGGCGGTCCACCTGAGGTCAGGAGTTTGAGACCATCCTGGCCAATATGACAAATCCCTGTCTCTACTAAAAATACAAAAATTAGCTGGGCATGGTGGTGCATGCCTGTAATCCCAGTTACTTGGGAGACTGTGGCAGAAGAATTGCTTGAACTCAGGAGGCAGAGGTTGCAGTGAGCTGAGATCACACCATCGCACTCCGGCCTGGGTGACAGAGTGAGGCTCCATCTGAAGAAAAAAAAAATACACAAAAGTATAAAACTCACTAGTTAAGCAATCACACAGAGGAGTAAGAGAAAATAATTAAATGGTATTACTACAGAAATTCACCAAACCGTAATGACAAATAATAAAAGATTCACAGTTTCTAAAGATTGGGAAAATAAAATTAATTAATTAAAATAAGAGAAGAAAGGAACAAAGAATAAATATACAAAGCAAACAAAACAATTAATATGACAGGAACAAAGCCTCACATATCAATAATAATCTTGAACATAAACATTAAATAATCCACATAAATGATACAGAATGGCTAAACAGATTTGTTAAGAACTATCTTCCAACTATATATCGTTTACAAGAAACTCAACTTATCAATGAAACACATATAGACTAAAAGTAAAGGAATAGGAAAAGATACTCCACACAAACAGAAACCAAAAGTGAGCAGGAGTAGCTACAATTGTATCAGCTAAAACAGGCTTTAAGTCGAGAAGAGTAGAAGAAAGACAAAGATGGTGATTATGTAATGATAAAGGGATCAATCCAACATGAGGATATAATAATTCTAAATATATGTGCACTCTATACTGAAGAACCCAGATTCATCAAATAAGACTAGATCTAAAGACAGAGATAGACTTCAACACCCCACTTTCATCACTAGACAGATCATCTACACAAAATATCAACAAAGAAACATTGAATTTAAACTGCACATTAGACCAAATTGACCTAACAGATATTTACAAAACATTATATCCAACAAGTGCTGAATATACAGAATATACATTCTTTTCAGCCACACATGGCACATTCTCCAGGACAGACCATATGTTATGCCACAAAACAAGTCATAACAAATTTTTAAAAATAAAATCGTATCAGGCCTGGAGTCGTGGCTCATGCCTGTAATCCCATCGCTTTGGGAGGCCAAGGTGGGTGGATTGCTTGGGGCCAGGAGTTTGAGCCCAGCCTGGCCACCACAGGGAAACCCTATCTCTACTAAAAACACACAAAAAAATTAACTGGGCCTGGTGGTGCATGCCTGTAATCTCAGCTTTTTGGGAGGCTGAGGCACAAGAATTGCTTGAACCCACGAAAACAGAGGTTGCAGTCAGCCGAGATAGTGTCACTGCACTCCAGCCTGGGTGACAGAGCAAGTCTCTGACTCAAAAAAGAAAAAAAAATCATATCAAGGATCTTCTCAGACCACAGTGGAATAAAATTAGAAATCAATAGTAAGAGGAACTTTTGAAACTATTAAAATAATAGAAGCTGAACTACATGTTCTTGAATGATCACTTGGGTCAATGAATAATTAAGATGGAAATGGAAGAATTCCTTCAAGCAAATGAAAATGGAAACACAACATACCAAAACCCATGGGATACAGCAAAAGCAATGCTAAGAGGGAAGCTTATAGCACTGAAAAACTACAGCAAAAAAGCAGAAAGACTACAAGTTAACAATTTAACAGTGTACCTCAAGGAACTAGAGAAGCAAGAATAAACTAAACCCAAAATTGGCAGAAGAAAAGAAATAATAAAAAAAAAAGCAGAACTAAATGAAATAGAGACTAAGAAAACAATATAAAGGATAAACAAAACAAAAAGTTGGTTATTCAAAAGGATAAACAAAATTGATAAACCACTAGCTGGAATAACCAGGAAGAAAGAAGATCCAAATATACAAAATAAAAAATGAAACATTACAACTGATACAACAGAAATACCAAAGATCACCAGAGACTATAAATAACTAAAAGGTGACAAACTGGAAAACTAGAGGAAATGGATAAATTCCTGTAAACATACCACGTACAAAGATTCGATCAAGAAAAGATAGAAAATATGAACAGAACAATAACAAGTAGCAAGATTGAATCAGTAATAAAAAGTCTCCCAACAACAACAACAAAAAGGACCTGCTGAATTCACAGTCATATTCTACCAAACATACAAAGAAAAACTAATACGAATTCTCCTGAAATTATTCCAAAAAACTGAAGAGGAGGCAATTATCCTTATCATTCTATGAGGCCAGTATCACCCTGATACCAAAACCAAAAAAGAACAGAACAAAAAGAGAAAACTACAAGCCAATGTCCCTAATGAACATAGATATAAAAATTCTCAGCAAAATACAAGCAAACTGAAACCAACAGCACATCAAAAAGATAATACACCATTATCAAATAGGATTTATTCCAGGGATGCAAGAATAGTTCAACATATACAAATCAATGAACGAGATATATCACATCAACAGAATGAAGGACAAAAAACATATGATCATCTCAATAGACACAGGAAGAGCATTTTATAAAATTCACCATACTTTCTTGATAAAAATTCTTAATAACTAGGCATAGAAGGAACATACCTTAAAATAATAAAGGTCATGTGTGACAAACTTATAGCTAATTATCATACTGAATGGCAGAGAGTTAAAAGCCTTTCCTCTAAGAACCAGAACACTGGTTCTGGGTGTCCACTTTTATAGCTCCTTTCCAACATAGTATTGGAAGTCCTAGCCAAAGCAATCAGCCAAGAGAAAGAAATAAAAGGCATTCAGATTGGAAAAGAGGAAGTCACAGTATCCCTATTTTCTGATGATATAATCTTGTATCTAGAAAAAAACTTAAAGATTCCACCAAAAAAAGTGTTAGAGTTGATAAAAGAATGTAATAAACTTTCAGGATACAAAGCCAACATACAAAAATCAGTAGCATTTCTAAACACTAATAGTTATCTAGCCAAGAAAGAAATCAAGAAGGCAATCCCATTTACAATAGCTGTAAAAAATATAAAATACCTAGAAGTAAATACAATTAAAGAGGTAAAAGATCTATATAAGGAAAACTACAAAGCACTGTAAAACAAATTAAAGATAACACAAACAAATGGAAAAAAAAATCCCATGCTCATGGGTGAGAAGAATTAATATCAATAAAATGACAACATTGCCCAAAGCAATCTACAAATTCAATGCAATCCCTATCAAAAATCTGGCTTCACAGAATAGAAAAAAAATCTTATAATCCATAGCAAATCAAAAAAGAGGCAAATTAGCCAAAGTAATCCTAAGCAAAAAGAACAAAGCAGAGGCATCACATTACCTGATTTCAAAATACAAATACAAGGCTATAGTAACAAAAACAGTACAGTATTGGTATAAAAAGAGACATATAGACAAATGGAACAGAACAGAGAAACTAGGAATAAATCCACATATTTATAGCCAACTGATCTTTGACAAAGCAGACAAGAGGCTCTGAGTGGTGAAAGAACACCCTCCTCAGAAAATGGCACTAGGAAAATTGGATAACCACATGCGAAGAATGAAATGAACCCTTTTCTCTCACAATATACAAAAATCAACTCAAAATGGATTAAACACTTAAATATAAGACCCCAAACCATAAAAACACTAGAAGAAAACCTAGGGAAAACTTTCCTGGACATTGGTTTCAGCAAGGAATTTATGACTAATACCTCAAAAGCACAGGCAACAAAAACAAAAATAGACAAAAAGGACTTAAACTAAAAAGCTTCCACATAGCAAAAGAAATAATCAACAGTGAAGATACAACATGTTGAATGAGAGAAAATATTTGCAAACTATTCATCCAACAGGGCACTAATATCCAGAATAGGTAAGAAACTCAAACAACTCAAAAGGACAAAGATAAATGATGCCATTAAAAAGTAGGCAAAGTACACGAATAGACATTTCTCAAAAGAAGACACACAAATACATATATGAAAAAATGGTCAGCATCACTAATCATCAGAGAAATGCAAATCAAAACCACAATGAGCTATCATCCTACCCCAATCAGAATGGCTATTAATAAAACAACAAAATTAACAGATGTTGTTGAGGGTGCAGAGCAAAAAGAACTCATGCTCTGTTGATGAGAATGTAAACTAGTATAGCCACTATTGAAAACACAGAGATTTCACAAAAAATGAAAAACAGAATTACCACTCGACCCAGCAATTCCACCACTGGGTATCTACCCAAAGGAAATGAAATCCACATATCAAAGTGATATCTGCACTTGCATGTTTATTGCAGCACTAGTCACTATAGCAAACACATGGAATCAACCAAAGTGCCCATGAAAAGATGACTGGATAAAGAAAATGTGGTATTCATAGACAATGAAATACTCTTTGGCCATTAAAAAAATACTAAAATCATGTCATTTGCAGCAACATGGATGAAACTGGAGGTCATTATCTTAAGAGAAATAAGCCAGGCACAAAAAGACAAATATTGCATGTTCTCACTTAAAATTTGAACGCATGGAAGTAGAGTAGAAAAATATATAACAGAGGCTTGGAAGGGTGAGTGAGGCAGGACCACAAGGATAAAGAGAAGCAGGTTAAAGAGTACAAACATACAGTAAGACAGTAGAAATAAATTCAGGCTGGGCACAGTGGCTCACACCTGTAACCCCAGCACTTTGGGAGGCTGAGGTGGGCAGATCACTTGAGGTCAGGAGTTCGAGACCAGCCTGGCCAACATGGTGAAACCCTGTCTCTACTAAAAATACAAAAATTAGCTGGGCCTGGTAGCATGTGCCTGCAATCCCAGCTACTCAGGAGGCTGAGGCAGAAGAATCACTTGAACCCAGGAGGCAGAGGTTGCAGTGAGTAGAGATCATGCCACTGCACTCCAGCCTGGGCAACGGAGTGAGATGTCGTTTCAAAGAAAGAAAGGAGGAGGAGGAGGGAGCGGGTGGGGAGGAGTGGGGAGATGGAGGTGGGTAGAGGGAGGAGGAGAAGAAATAAATTTAATGTCTCATAGCAGAGTAAGATGACTATACTTAAAATGTATTCTATTTGAGTAATAGACACCCTAAATATCCTAAGTTGATCACTATTCATTATATACATGTAAAAAATTTCTCATATATTCCATAAATTTGCACAAATGAAAAAAGAGTGACCAGATAAAAAGAAGAGGGTAAAAATCAATCACAGAGACAACTTTAAAGGGAAAAACTGATCAGTGATGTGAAATTCCACAAAGATTAGATAAAATTAGGAATGAAAAATGGCAGTTATAACCGTTTCAGCATAAAGGTAAACATGGATATGCCAATTATAGCAGGTTGAAGACTGAGTGAGGAACTTTTCAGAAAGATTGACCAGGAAAGGAGGAACACAGGACTATCGCTTGAGATATGGGCTGTAAATCTGACAAACACAATATGAGAAAAATACAATAGAATGTCTGTTGTGGGTTGGTCCCAGAAAAAGATATGTTGAAGTTTTAACTCCCGGTACCTGTGAATGTGACTTTATTTGGAAATAGGATCTTTAAGGATGTAATCAAGTTAAAATGTGGTCATACTGGATTACAGTGAACCCTAATCCAACGACTGGTGTCCTTATAAGAAGAGGGACACAAAGATAGAGACAGGGAGAGAACGGACAGGCGCGGTGGCTCACGCCTGTAATCCCAGCGCTTTGGGAGGCTGAGGGGGGCGAATCACGAGGTCAGGAGACTGAGACTATCCTGGCTAACAGGGTGAAACCCCGTCTCTACTAAAAAAATTACAAAAAATTAGCCGGGCGTGGTGGTGGGCACCTGTAGTCCCAGCTACTTGGGAGACTGAGGCAGGAGAATGGCGTGAACCCGGGAGGCAGAGCTTGCAGTGAGCCAAGATCACCCCAATGCACTCCAGCCTGGGCGACAGAGTAAGACTCCGTCACAAAAAAAAAAAAAAAAAGGGAGAGAACACCAAGTAACAAGGGAGGCAGAGATTGGAGTAATGTGTCCACAAGCCAAGGAATACCAAGCATTGCTGGCAACTGCCAGAAGCTAGGAGAGACGCATGGGTCAGATTCTCCCTCACTGCCTCCAGAAGGAGTCAACCCTGCTGACGAAAGAAGAAATTTCTGTCGCTTAAGCTGCCCAGCTTGTGGCGCATTTTTCTGGCAACTCCAGCAAATTTATACAAGGCCTACAGATAATAATGAAAAAATACAGATCTGATAGAATATTTACAACGTGTATAAACCATGATAACATCAAAGTGTCAAAATAATTGACACAAACATAATAAAGAGATTAATCACTTGGAAAATAACTATCTTCTAATTTAGATACAATAACAATATGAGAATGAAAGCAAAAAAAAAAAGGAAATTGGTAAGAAAAATCAATCAAAATGTAGTACAACTGTAAAAATCCTGCACCTTAAACCTGGTTCCTTCCATTCGTTGCCATTTTAAAGGTACCACCAGGGAAAGGTGAGTTGGGAGGAGTGGGGAAGATGAAGAAAAGTGGGTTAAAGTGTATAAACATACAGGAAGAAAGAAGGAATAAATTCAATGTTTGATAGCAGAGTAGAATGATAATACTTTAAAATGTATAAATCATTTTATACAGTATTGTTGCAAGTATTATCTATTGACTAGAATCCCTGAATATTTCTCTCTCTTCACAGTAGGAGCCTAAGAGTATTCTATGGCTTGGACTTTTCATATTTATTTGTTAATATGATCAACAAACATTTCTGAGCCCCTACTTGCTATACTCTGAAACACCTGGTTCTCAATACCCTAAGATGTTGTAGTCAAGGCTGGCGGCAAAGGGGAGGTAAGGAAGGGCTGGTTTAACCACATGTTTTTAAAACCTTGTGTAAAAGTTGTTTTAAGTTTTATGTCAGTTGAATCACATAGCCACATATTAAGGGTAGTTATACTTTTAAAACATCTTTCAGGAAGGTAAAGTAAGAAATCCTTTAAAATGTGGTTATGCAACTCATATTTTATTTGTTCTTAAATTCTGATTTTTGAGAACTAGATTTTCTTAAAGAGAGACAAGACTACATTTTACTTAAAATACATCCTTTAAAAGTATTTTATAATTAATTTGAGCAATAGGGTTGCTTCCTCCTATGTGCTTGAAATAAGGGTTTTTTTTTCTCCCTAATTACCCAGATAATGGGTTCCAGCCACCCTTTGATGTGTCATAAAGGCTCACCTGTTTCAGTACAACCTGCTACTTATTATCAAACAATTACAGTTTCCCAAATCCTGAATTTCCAAAGGTGCCATTTATCCAAATCACATGTGCATCCCCTTTGCACCATTTTGAAAAAGAATTTTCCTTGATCAAAATTTTAACCTTGATTACCCCCTGGTGTATCAGCCCTTTTATTATGTAGTTCAAATTAAAATCCAAAGGTCTTCTAGTATACATACCATTAAGGCATTTATTTTAACTGTATTTTAACTATGATATTAGAGTAAGAAAAGGGAGTAATCTTGTGAAAATGAAGATACCTAAGAAATTTGAAAACATCTTGTATCTTTTTATTAGCCTTTTTAGGTTAAAAGCCTTGGACTCTCTCCCTATTAAAATATTGCAGCATTTGCATATACTCTCAGATAATTAATCTCCCAAAAGCCTATTCATTAATCCCAGTTTTCCTTCCCTCAAAAAAGTCTTTCATTTCACTCTTATTTGACTCTTTGAAGGTGATTAATGAGATAACACTACACAAAGTACTTGAACTGTGTTTAGTGCAAGATTGGAAAACTTGTTCCCAGAACACTTTGAACTAAAACAATTAATTTTAATGAAAGCAATGAACTGCAGGGAGATACACAAAGTAAAAACAGAGTAATTGATGGAGATGTGCTTATAAGATGCCAGGGACTGGCTGGGTACAGTGGCTCATGCCTGTAATCCCAGCACTTTGGGAGGTTGAGGCGGGCTGATCACTTGAGGCCAGGAGTTTGAGACCAACCTGACCAACATGGTGAAACCTCATCTCTACTAAAAATACAAAAATTAGCCAGGCATGGTGGTGGGCGCCTATAATCCCAGCTACTCGGAAGGCTGAGGCAAAAGAATCACTTGAACCTAGAAGGCTGAGGTTGCAGTGAGCCAAGATGGCGCCACTGTGCTCCAGCCTGTATGACAAAGTGAGACTCTGACTGAAAAAAAAAAAAGAAAGATGCCAAGGACTAAGGTAAGACTGGAAAGGATGAAAGAGCAACCTGGAAATTTTGGAAAATAAATCAGTCTTGCTAGCACAGTGATCTCACATACACAACACATAGAAGGTGATAATGCTGTAGAAGGCATTCAGAGTGGGACTGGAAGACTTTGAGGAATATGAGTAAAAGATTCTGGGAGGCAGGAGGAGGGTAGTAGAGTTGCCACATGGAAGGAAATTCAGTGTGGACAAGGCCTAGGAGTGACCTCAGGAGGAAGCCTGACAGGTCCTAGTAACAGCAGGACCACTCAGGGGGCTAAGAGGACATTGTCACAGACCCTGGGAGGTTCTGAGGTTGGGTACAAAATCACTGTGAGAGTTTGGGGAGAATGATCATCTGAGTGGGCCTGATCCTATGTGACATAGGAAATAAGAACCACCCCCCGTGGTCTTTGGGAACACATGGAAGGGTCCAAACTGATCATTAGGCAGAATAGGAAGGTCTGAGACGGACCCATGCTTCTAGCTCCAAGTTAGAGCTGATCAAGTACATGACAGGAGAGCCTCCTAGACCCCTGCTGATGTGTAGACAGAGTAATGATGTCATATGCAGGGGCTGCTGAGGCCAGAGATCTTGAGAGCCCCAACATGTTTAGGGGAATTCTGTCAGACCTTATGTCAATCCATTTGGTGTCTTTGTGAGAAACAGAAAAAGGTGTCCCTTCCCCCAGGTGAACACATGTCTGTTTTAGGATGCACAAATCATGGAGCAGAGCATATGCTAGATTTCAACTCCTACTTGCTCTCATGTCCAGAGCTCTTTTTCAGCCCACAATGTGTCCAACTGCACGTAGAGGCCCTGAATGGATGGAGAAGTAAAATAACTAAATTTTCTCTTGGCTAAAGGATAATGTTTGCCTAGATAGATGAAATGATTTGGAGTGAGCAAGATACTACTTAGTGGAAAGTCTGTACAGATTGTATTTGTAGGTAAAACAGTTATTTTAAGGAATATAAACTAATTACAGCTACAGAGATTATAAGGACTTGACTTTGTCTTTCCAACTCCTATAGAAATTGTTGCATGTATGTGCAACCATGGCACCTTCATCATTCCCCTGTGCATCAGTTTCTGTAAGTGGGGGTTATAATAGTGCTTGCCTTGTGAAGTTGTGGTAAGGATTAAAAATGTTAACACATATAAAGCTTAGAACTGGATCTGGCATTTAGTATTTACTCAATAAGTATTAGCTTGTTTTATTATTTGCATCATTCATATGTTAATGAGAATGTTAAAGCTGGATTGACTATAGAGTCCACCTGGGAAACATTTATGCAGAAAATCATTTTCAATCTGGGCCTTGGAAAATGGATGGAATTTCAATAGGTAGAGATATATCTTCGTGATGAAGCTAGGAAAGTTCTTTTTAGGTGTTTTGAAGCCATTAGGCAAACAATTAGTGAGAGGAAATATTTGCATTTTATTTGGCACAATATCTCACCAGTTACCTCTAATCCTGCTATATATTCTAACAGGGATCGAAAGCCTCTAGCCTTTCAGTTAAGAAAACCTAATGAACCAGGTTGTTCCCTTATCTCCATACAAATAAAAATATTAGCTTCAAAAAAAAGTAAGAGGTAAGATATTCTAGGGGATCAGGAATAAAGGTGTAAAGTACAGATAACAGTCAAGAATGGTCAGCAGACCTGTTCAGCAGAAACTGAATAAAATGTGTAGGAGAGGGATGAAAAATAAGACTGAAAGTTAAATTGAGGGAATATAATAGGGAGTATGAAATTCATTCTTCTGTCCGGTCAGAAGTGAAAACCAAGAAAGATTTCACTTGCAGTTCTTTGCAATTTGGCTTTGACCTTCTCCCTCTATAGAGTCTTTTTTTCTCAAAGGTTTTCTAAACTTAAACTTCTAAACAGTGCTTCTAAATTTTAAAGTGCAAATCAATGACTTGAGGCCCTCCCAAAATGCAGATTCCGATATGGTAGTGAAACATTGCAAAACTGTAACTGAGACAGTGAAATAAATCTGACCTAACCAACTCCATCTTGCTTCTAATCTCCAAGCTGTCCTTGTTCATTCCTGGGTAAAGGCCAACCTAACTTTGGCAGGAACTTCATTTATAGTTTACAGTTTAAAACAAAGATGGTAACAGCCCTTTCCCAAGACAGAACCCCTTCTTGTCTGGAGACTAGATTGCCTTTGTGGGACTAACAAATTAGCCAAAAGATTAGAAATTATGGTTTAGGAGTCATGCAGTTGGAGGTTACAAGATTCTGACCCTTCCCAAGTCGCTCCTGGGGATAACATCACTATTGTAAAGTCTAAGATCAGTGCTTGAGATATTTTGCAGACCCTGCACTTGATGGATCAGCTGGCATCACCTAGATCTAACTGGCTCATCTGATCTTGTAGCCCCCACCCAGGAACTGACTCAGCATAAGACAGCTTTGACTCCCTATGATTTCATCTCCAATCTGACCAATCAGCACTCCTGACTCTCTGGCTGCACTCCCCCACCCTCAATGCTTGGGGAGACTGATTTGAGTAATAATAAAACTCCAGTCTCCCACACAGCTGGCTCTGAGTGAATTACTCTTTCTCTATTGCAATTCTCCTGTCTTGATAAATCAGCTCTGTCTAGGCAGCAGGCAAGGTGAACCTGATGGGGTAGTTACAGTAGGTGAGGCCTAGGATTCTACATTTTCAACAAACTTCCAGATGCTACCATACTCCTTCCTGCAGCTCATCTATGGACCACATTTTGAGTACCAAGGGTCTGATCCAGTAACCTCTTCTCATTCTCATCTTGCTCAACAATGCTAGTCCTTGTTGATCTTCCTGAAGCTCTCATCATTGGTTTCTCTGACTCATTATTGGCTTCTGTGATTCTCTCACCTGAATCTTTAAATTTACATTTAAAGACCAATCTTTAGATGTATGCATCAGTTTCCTCTGACGTGTAATGTATTGTCCAGGCAACTGTCAGTGCATTAATCTCTTTAGTCTTTTAAATGAAAATATTGCAAACCATCTTCTTATAAAAGACAGACCTATATCGTTATAGAAAAATACCTATTGCCCATTTCATGATGTATCTGGTTTATCTGGAAAATAATCTCCCCTGAGGTTCCCTACCTCACCTGTCCCACCAATCTGCATAGGGATTAGCTACAGTTGATTGGTACATAGGTGGGCCCCTACTAATGCTGTGTTATTGTTAGTCTTTCCCCAGGATTTTGGACTAGAACCAAAAAAAAAAAAAAAAAGCAAGTTAGTCTCTCACTCTCTCCAGGAAAAAGAAGTCAAGAGCATATTATATACATGGAAGCTTTTGGGGATCACATTCTGATACACAGACTAAAGAACAACAACAACAAAAAAAACAGCAGTCAACTGTAAGAGGACTGAGGAGGACACCAGGGGAGCACAGGGAAATAGCTTCAAAATGTGGCACCCTGACAACCTCTTATATCTCCACATGGACCAGGCAGGCAAGGTTAGACAACAGACTGGACTGAGCCTTGGCAGAATGCCCTGTGATTTCTCCAAGTGAAAGGGTAGATAAGCAGCCTGGGGAGGAGCTGCTGTCCTGTGGAAGACTGCCACAAGGCTGCTTCTCTTCCCTCTCCCTAGTTTCAGTTGAATGCAAGACTTTCCACCTTACTCCCACGTAGGTTACAGCTGCAGACCTCAACGTAAGTCTATAAAACTGCGTGGCTGTGGTTTAGAGGTAGATCCTTAACAGCAGAGTGACCCACTCATCCCACCTATCCTCTGGTCTCTTCTGTTCAGTGCTGACTGTGGTGCTATGGGCACAGAGAGCTGGCACCATGATGTCTTGCTTTTGCTGTCTGTATAACTAATAAACCATCTGACTGCATTTGGGCATGCTTACTCCTTACTAGGTAAGTGTCAGGATGTGCAAGCCATCCTGACAGGTGTAGCAGTAATACTTGTGGCCCTATATATTACCTGCCTCCCTGCTGCCTTAGGAACATTTGACTACTTAAAGAGAAGAGAAGGAGAGACTTCACTTCCTGAGTTATCCTCAGCACTCCAGCCCCTTATTCCAGTTTGCTCCAAGAATGCATCCCAGACCTTGAATTCCACCAGATACCCTGGTATCTCTCTAATAAACCTCCCAGTTTCTTTTCTTTTTCCCCTAAGAAAGCCAGCCTGTATCTTTGGCCTTTACAAACAAAAGGTCATCACTCACACACACACACACACACACACACACACACACAAGTGTTGTATTCAAGGACAATATCAGTGATTAGAACTACAGTGCCAGAGATTCTAATGCATTTTCTGTTTTTATTAAAATTCTTCCTCTCTTGTGTATTGATTTCTATCTGGCCCTTGACCAAGTATATATAATACAATTAGCCCACATGTATCAATAAAGATAAAGTTTTATGAAAATGTTTTTGGCCAAGTAAAAGAAAATATAATTCTTTTTTACTATTATGAAAGTATAAATTACTCTAATGATTTATTAATAACTCCATAGTATTAACTATATAAATCAACTTTGCTGCTATTTTTAATTTATCTTATAAATATCCTAACTTGCATTTGTATTAGTTACATTTATAAGAATATATGATGGAATCACATATATTTATGCCAAGTACTTATCACTCAGAACAGCGCAAGTAAGATTAGAGTTTGATCTACTTTTTTTTTTTTTTTTTTTTTTAGACGGAGTCTCGCTCTGTAGCCCGGGCTGGAGTGCAGTGGCCGGATCTCAGCTCACTGCAAGCTCCGCCTCCCGGGTTTACGCCATTCTCCTGCCTCAGCCTCCGCAGTAGCTGGGCCTACAGGTGTGCACCACCACGCCCACCTGATTTTTGTATTTTTAGTAGAAACGAGGTTTCACCATGTTGGGGAGGTTGGTCTCGATTTCTTGACCTCGTGATCCGCCTGCCTCGGCCTCCTAAAGTGCTGGGATTACAGGCGTGAGGCACCGTGCCTGGCCGAGTTTGATCTACTTTTAACATTCTTTGAGTTTAGGTGTGCCTAATACCTAGTATGATCATATAAATTAGCATACAGGTGCTTATGAGTCATTAGTCTTAGCTTAGGATGTTAATCAATTGGCCTCATTTTCTCTTTGGACTAGCTGAGTTTTCTTTGATCAGGGTCATAGACTACAAACCAACGAGTCAGGTTTAGAAGGCAGAACCTTAGGCATTGTGGAATTTTACCAAAAACGGTAAATAAATTGGTGCAAATTCATCATCACAATTGGAAAACTGAAAGAGCAAGCAGTAGGGCCACTGCTATTATAATAATGGGTGGTGGCTCACGCCTGTAGTCCCATCACTTTGGGAGGTCAAGGGGGTCAGATTGCTTGAACCCAGGCGTTGGAGACCAGCCTGGGCAACATGGTGAAACCCTGTCTCCACCAAAAAATATATATATACCCTTCCCCTACCTCCCCCCAAAAATTAGACGGGCATGGTGGTGGGTTCCTGTAGTCCCAGCTGCTCGGGAGGCTGCAGTGGGAGGATCACTTGAGCCCGGGAGGTTGAGACTAGTCTGGGCAACATGGCGAAAGACCATCTCTACAAAAAAAGATTTTAAAAAATAGCCGGCGTGGTGACGCGCATCGGTAATTCCAGCTACTCAGGTGGACCCGGGAGGCAGAGGGTGCAGCGAGTTGAGATCGCGCCACTGCACTCCAGCTCCGGTGCCTTCCAGTCTGGGCAACAGAGCGAGACTCCATCTCAAAGAAAGGAAGGGGAAGGGGAAGGGGGATTGATTTTACAATTTCCTGTAAGAAATGAATGGTTCTAATGTGATATTGATGAAATATCATCTTTAAGAAAGTGTACAGATTGTGAGTGACACACGTGGCTGCTTATGGTACTCCTGAGATGCAAGTAGGTGATGACATAATGATAACCAGTCACAATTTGCAGTAGTCCCTTACAAAAAGTCCAAATTTGTTTGAAAATACAGTAACTTTTACTAGTCGAAGTTAAACATTAAACATCTTCTAGTCATTGCTTTAACATGATTTATTAGAGTTACCATAATAAAATTTATTGAAAGAAGGGCTTGATTTATAAAATGTTTTCTGGTGATGAGCCAATTATGGCAATTATTTTAATTATATATTTATAATAAAAATGCATGACTGTAAGATTAAATTTTAAACCAAATCATAATTTATATTTTAAAATAGCTTTAAAATACTTGCACATAACACATCTCGTGGTTAGTAACCTTCTCCAGCTACATTTAAAAGTATTTCCGAAATTACAACATTTTTTCCTAAAGGTTTACTTTTTCCCCACAGCATAACTATGTAAATTAACGTGAGCCCATTATATCAAAGGTGTTTATGTGTGTCACATATGCATTTAATTTTAATATCTTTATTTAAGGCACGAATATCCCCAAGCAAGCACAGTATGCAATGAGAAGTCCTGTGGAGTCCTGTAAGTACTTTGATGAGGAAGGCAGGATTTATGTAAGATTCGCGAGCTTGAAGAAAGACTCTACAATTGATAAACCTAAGTCAGACCGAACTGGTTCATTTTCAAGTAAAATAGCTTGCAAGACAAAAAGACCGCCTCAAAGTCGCTGCCCTTGGGGCTCTCCCACTTGCTTTACAGGCTAGGAACGGAGAATGACGGGAACCCGAGAGCGGCCGGCGCGGACGCCGAGGCAACACTACTTGGGGCACCCGGTATTCGCCGTTAGCTCCGGGCCTCCTTTGCTCTCGCGCCTCCAGGGGCTCAGGCACTGCTCCGGGAGCGCGGAATGTTGAGGAAGACGGCGGAACTTCAGTAGGGAGACCTATCTGGGAAACGTTTTCAGGACACGCGGTGGGGAAAGCAACTAGCCTCCGGCGGGGCAGGGCGGGGTGGCCTTACCTGCAGAACCACCGGCCACGATCTGCCGAGAAGCCTCGCGCACTAAGCCGACTTCAGGCTTGGCGGACATCTTCGCCGGGAGGGGGACGAGGGAGTGGGCTGAGATGCGTGGGCGAGCTCGCCGCCTGCACAGCCTACGAATCCAGAGAGCCCCGGCTGGGCTGGTCCTCGGGCGGGTTGGCTCCCTGTGGGGCAGCAATCCGGCGACTGCTGGAAAGCGAGGGTTCGAGGCGCAGATTCGTCGCGCGATCTCCCGCGAGTCGGAACCTGTCAGCAGTGCTCTTGCAGAGGCGCCCTCGGCTCCGAAAATGTCCCTGGAAATAAGACTCGGGGATGGGGTTGGGTTGGCTCTTCGCAACGGGTCAGGCTTTGTCTCCTAGATTGGCGCCCACGCCCTTCTCTATCAGGAGCCTCCGGCAGAGTTTGTCAAACTGGACGCGCTGCCTCTGATAACTCAAGTGAAATGACCCAGGCCTGGAGCGCCAACTGCAAAGCTGGGACGACCGTTGCACCTCCTGGCATGCCAGAGCACAGTGAGGTTCAAAAGAAGGGACAAGTGAATAAATTCCTCAGTTAGTTATCCTGTAATTGTGGTCTGTAGCAGCTAAGTCAAAGCAAATCCAATTTACACTTACCTTACAACAGAGCTAAGGTAGTACTTTACCAAAAATGGTTTTGATTTAAGGTAAAAATCATACCTCATCAACTTGAGTTTTATTTACCTAAGGACCAAAAGAAGAAAAAGCCTGCTTATAAATAGTTTCTTCTATACCCAGATCAGTGGTTCTTAAAAGTGGTTTTAGTACCCACAGCAGTAGCATAATTTGTGAATTTGTTAGGAAGTCAAATTGGTGGGCCCCACCCCGACCTAAACTGAATCAGAATCTCTGGGGATAGGGCCCAGAAACAAGTTCTCTGTTGGTTGTCATGAACGTTAAAGGTTGTGAACCACTGACCTAAACAATTGAGGAACATTAAGGAACTTACAGTGTATTCTCTCTATAAAAGGTTTGGTTATTCGTACTAGCCCCTTAGGATAGTTACCAAAACAAAACTACTAATTTATACTCTTTTTAAACTACAAGTTGCCTATTTTATGTAGGAGAGATGTAAGATTGTGAAATTCTCCAAAAATACCTGCCACACCCCTAACAGACAGGAGATGATAAGAGTAAAACAGAGAACTGGGAGGCTTTAGAAGCCCTATTGTAATATTTCTTAAAACACATTATTTAATGCTAAACATATTTAGTGTGAGCCATATAAAAATTGCCATTTTTGGAGGTCAAAAACCGTTGAATATCAGCAATTAGTGTAGTTCAATTTATGTGATTTCTAATGTACCAAGTGCAATAATTTGGTTTCATACTTGATTTTTTTATTTCTTAGGCTGAGTCATTAAAAGTTGATCAGTGATATCTGGCAAAATTATTTAAAGTGCTTGAGGAATTGGGGAGACTTGCTGCTTATGTGATCAGATACACAAAAATGAAATTTTTCATTTCATTAAATATTTGATTAAAACTGCTAAGTTTGAAAATGTTTACCAAGAAATAGTTTGCAGAAATTTTGCTAACTTGATAGAATAAAGGCTTTTGAGCAATATCTTTCAGACTTTTACTAATTAAATATGGAATCTTGAGTGCAATATAGAATCACTTATTCAACAAATATTGAGAACCTGTTATATATTAGGCATAGAAACAGAATTTCAGAGCTCATAGAAAATGTTTTCCTCATTTTTCAAAGCAGAAATTTAGTTTTCCAAGATCACTCGGGAGTAATAGTATAGCTGGGATTCCATCGCAGGATTCCTTCTTTTGATAGCAGTAGATTGTAGATTTAAATATTAACCACAGGCTAAACAAACTACAGTCTGTCACACAAATAGCCCCACAAATTAATTCCATTTTTTTTAAGTTTTTAAAAATTTGGTCACAACTATTAAACCTCAATGCACACACTGAACCAAATTCTACACTGAGAGCTCACTAAGTGTTAGCACTTGCCTAGATACTGACAATATCACTACAAATCCCTCCCCCATGGCACTTACAGTCTAATGGAGGAGATCCACCTTGTAAGTAAATTTTTGCCTTCCCTACATTATTCAGGAAATGCAATAATACTTTCAGGTCAAGATTTAAAGACAACCTTTTGACATAATTATTTCCATGAGTGTCTTCCCCTCTGAAGATCTTATCCAGGGTAGGTGGGAGCAAGCTTGTATCTCACTAAAACCCAATCTCTAAAAAGCCCTATGGATTCAGTTAGAGAACTCCCAGTTATCCTTGTTAAAAAGTTACTTCCTCTTTTTAACCTCTCTGGACTAGAAGAAATATCTTTGAGTGAAAAAAGCAAGACTTGATATCACATATAATCCAGTCCTATACTTCTAGACTACTAGAGGATATGGGGCCTAGGCATGAGAACATTCTAGAGGTTGGGAGTCAACAAGAGTGAAGACAGAGCCAACGAGTACTCACTGTGCTAAACACTCTGCTAAGCGCTCTGATAATAGAATGTAATTCTCATCTGCAGCTAAATTTGCTCATGGCCAATATTGGAATGCTGGAAGATTTAGTGCTGGGAAAAAATGGTAATATTTACTTGACCTATTTCAGATTCCCTAGCCTCTATCACGTTGTTCTATTATTATTTTGAATAATGATGTGATATCCTAATGGGGCAAAACTGCTAAAGTATGAAGATTATATTTTTTAAATTATTGATTTATTTAGCTGATCTTGGTTGATAATTACATGATTAAATTATTGACTTCCCTATCATGTGTCAAGTGGCTAAAAAAACCGTTCAGGAACATTACTGGGAATCTAGGAGTTAATAAAACCTCTAAGCCGTCAATATGCAGAAATCCATTTAGAACTAATGTTAGAACCAATTTTTTAAAGGGTGGATATCTGATTTCTTGTTTCATATCAGATTAGAAAGAACATATTAAAAGATAATTGGGTTGTTTGGGGAGAATAGGGGAGGTTCTAGAAAAGTAAAGAGCAATCTGCTACCTTCAGGCCGTATTCAGCCTATCTAGTCAATTGTAATCACAACGTTCATTGACTTTACCTTCTCCCAGGCACTGGGCTAATAAGCATTTTGTAATCCATTATCTCATTCCTGTTTTACAAAGGAGGAAACTGGCACTGAGATTAAGTAACTTCCCCAAAATAACACAGTATTCGGCTGAGGTATTAATTTGAACCTAAGTATAATTTAGGAGCCCTCTATTTGGTATGCTATGGGTTTTTTTTTGTTTTGTTTTAATTTTTAAAATAATCTTTTGTAGAGACAAGTTCTTTCTGTGTTGCCCAGGCTGATCTGGAACTGCTGGGCTCAAGCAATTTTCCCATATATGCCTCCCAAGGTGCTGGGATTACAGGTGTGAGTCACACCAGGCCCAGCCACGCTATGTTTATTATTAGACATATGACATTAGGCTATATTTATTATGTTTATGATTAGGCTATATTATTAAGCTACTATTTTGGGGGGTTTGTTGTTGTTGCTGTTATTGTTGTTTTGTGAAATGGAGTCTCATCCTGTTGCCCAGGCTGGAGTTCTATGGCGCTATCTCAGTTCACTTTAACCTCTGCCTCCCGGGTTCAAGCGATTCTCTTCAGGCCCCTGAGTACATGGGATTACAGGTGCACACCACAACGCCTGGCTAATTTTTGTGTTTTTAGTACAGAAGGAGTTTCACCATGTTGGTCAAGCTGGTTTCAAACTCCTGGCCTCAAGTTATCCACCAGCCTCAGCCTCCCAAAATGCTGGGATTGCAGGCATGAGACACCAGGCCCAGGCTCGGCTTGTTGTTATTTTAAAACAACAAAAACAACAACAAAAAAACAACAAAAAAATCTAATAGTGATGGCATCTCACCAAGCTGCCTAGGCTAATCATGAACTCCTGAACTCAAGCTATCCTCCCAAATTGACCTTCCAAATGTTGGGTCTGAGCCCCGGCCAGCATGAATTTTCTAAGTCAGACCAAAGAACTGTTGACAGATAACTTTTTGTTGAGGGAGGCTGTTCTGTGCATTGTTGGATATTTAGCAGCATCCCTGACCTCAATCCAATAGATGCCAGTAGCAACTCGCTCCCGATTATGATAACCAAAAATGTCTCCAAACATTGCCAAGTGTTCCAAAGGTCACTTCTCTGGTATCATTTAACTTTCCAGCAACATTTAAAAAGAAAAGAAAAGAAAAGAAAAAAACCTGACCACCCTTTGTTTAAAAACTTTCTTTTCTGATTGTGTCAAAATCAAAGGGCTGGGCACGGTGGCTCACATCTGTAATCCCAGCACTTTGGGAGGCCGAGACAGGTGGATCACCTGAGGTCTGGAGTTCCAGACCAGCCTGACCAACATGGAGAAACCCCGTCCCTACTAAAAATACAAAATTAGCCAGGTGTGATGGCGCATGCCTGTAATCCCAGCTACTCCGGAGGCTGAGGCAGGAGAATTGCTCGAACCTGGGAGGCAGAGGTTGTGGTGAGCCGAGATCGTGCCATTGCACTCCAGCCTGAACAACAAGAGCAAACCTCTTGTCTCAAAACAACAACAACAACAACAACAACTTCCTTCTCTTGGCTTCTGTGACACCTCACTTTCCTGGATTTCTTACTCCTGTGTGGTCTGATCTTGTTTTTTTCTGTTTTCTTCCTCCTATACCTAATCTCTATTGGAGTGCTCCAGAGGTTGGGTATATACTCTCTTCTTTTGTTTATCCAGATTCTCTTCTCAGGGAATCTCATCCAGGGCCTTAGTTAAAAGTAATTTTTATACACTGATGACTCCCCCATTCTTATTTCCAGCCATGGAAATAACCAACACCCCTGAATCTCCAGAATTATATATACAATTATTTATGTTACATCTTTACTTGGGTATCAAAAAAAAAAAGACAGTTTGCCCAAGCGCAATGGCTTCCCACCCCATGCAGCAGAAGGATCCCTTGAGGAAAAGAGTTCAAGGCTGCAGTGAACTATGACTATTATAGCGCCACTGCACTCTAGCCTGGGCAACAGAGAGACCTTGTCTCTAAAAAAAAAAGAAAAGAGGCTGGGCGCTGTGGCTGATGCCTGTAATCCCAGCATTTTGGGAGGCCGTAGGCGGGCAGATCACGAGGTCAGGAGATCAAGACACGGTATAAACCCCGTCTCTACTAAAAATACAAAAAATTAGTCGGGGGTGGTGGCGGGTGCCCATAGTCCCAGTACTTGGGGCTGAGGCAGGAGAATGACATGAACCTGGGAGGCAGAGCTTGCAGTGAGTGCCACTGCACTCCAGCCTGGGCAACAGAGCTAGACTCTTTCTCAAAAAATAAAAAGGAAAAGAAAAAGAGATAGCTTAAGTTTAACAGAACTTTTGATGGTGAACCCCAAACCCTTTTTTCCCCATATATTTCCTATTTCTGAAAATGGCATCACTATCCATCAAATAGTTCTAGCCAAAAACCTAGTACTCATGCCTGATTTTCTTCTCTCCACATCTAGCCCAACAGTATACCCTGTAAACTTTACCTTCAAATATATCCTGATTTTGTTCACTTCTATCTCCATCGCAACCACCTTTGTTCCAGCCATAATATTTTTCACCTGGACTAGTGGAATTATTTCCTAATTATTCTCCTGGCCCTTATAGTCCCCACTCAGTATTCAGCATTTTGTTTTTTTTCTTTTTTGAGACGGAGTCTCGCTCTGTCCCCCAGGCTGGAGTGCAGTGGTGCAAACGTGGCTCACTGCAACTTCTGCCTCGGGTTCAAGCGATTCTCCCCAGTAGCTGGGATTATAGGCACCCACTACCACACCCGGCTAATTTTTGTATTTTTAGTAGAGATGGGGTTTCACCAAGTTGGCCAGGCTGGTCTTGTACTCCTGACCTCAAGTGATCCACCCGTCTCAGCCTCCTGAAGTGCTGGGATTACAGGCATAAGCCATCATGCCCAGCCAGTAATCAGCATATTTTTTAACATGTAGTAGATTATGACAGTACCTTGTTTAAAAATCCTCCAAAGGGCATAGTAGCTCATCCCAGCACTTTGGGAGGCCAAGTAGGGGCAGATCGTTTGAGCCCAGAAGTTCAACACTAGCCTAGGCAACATTGTGAAACCCTGTCTTTACAAACAAACAACAACAAAAATCCTCCAAAGGCCTTCAGTTGCCCTAAAAACCAAATCAAACTTATAACGGTCCTTTCAGGGCTCTGTATGAACGGCTCATTTCTATGTCTTTATCTCATACTATTTTGCCTCTGATCCAAACACAATGGTTTTCTTTCTGAATTTGAATATTTCAACCTCGTTCTGCCTCATGGATTTTGCATTTGATGTTTATTTGCCAGGAATATTCTTCTCTTGGCCCTTCCCATGACTAATTTCTTCTTTTTTGTTGTTTTTGTTTGTTTTTTGAGATGGAGTCTCACTCTGTCCCGCAGGCTGGAGTGCAGTGGCATGATCTCGCTCACTGCAACCTCTGCCTCCTGGGCTCAAGCAATTCTGCCTCAGCCTCCCAAGTAGCTAGGATTACAGGCATATGCCATGATGCCCGGCTAATTTTTGTATTTTTACTAGAGACGGGGTTTCACCATGTTGGCCAGGCTGGTCTCAAACTCCTGACCTCAGGTGATCCACCAGCCTCGGCCTCCCAAAGTGCTAGGATTACAGGCATGAGCCACCATGACCAGCTGGTTTCTTCTTATCAGAAAGGTCTCAATGTCATTATAGTGGATGATGTTGGTGCCCCATCCAGATCCCTTTACCAAGCTGGCCTGCCCATACCAGCTGCTATGAGTATTAATGGCTATGGACTCATAGTTAATTTATTTTCTAGAGAAATATCCTCTATTAGTCTGTTTTCACACCACTGATAAAGGCATACCCAAGACTGGATAATTTATAAAGAAAAAGAGGTTTAATGGACTCACAGTTCCACATGGCTGGGAGGGCTCATAATCATCTCAGAAAGTGAAAGGCATGTTTCACGTGGAGGCAGACAAGAGAAGAACATGACAGCAAAGCGAAAGGGGTTTCCTCTTATAAAACCATCCGATCTCATGAGACTTATTCACTACCATGAGAATGGCATGGAGTGGGGGAACTGCCCCCATGATTCAGTTATCTGCCAGTGGGTCCCTCCCACAACATGAGGGAATTATGGAGCTAGAATTCAAGATGAGATTTGGGTGGGGACACAGCCAAACCATATCATGCCCTCAGCTAAAGAGAAGCTTGGGAAGTCACACACATCACTACCTTACCTGGGAGGTTACATATGTCATCATTTCCCACTTCACCATGCTGGAGGCAACCCCATAGCCAATGACTGACTGAAATAAAAAGGGGAACAAAATGCTGACCTCCTTGCCTTAAGATGGGACCAATACAGTAGCCCCCCGCCCCCACCAACCTTACCTGCTGGGAGGAATACATTTCAAGACCACCAGTAGATGCCTGAAACAGCTAATAGTACTTTTTTTTCCTATACATATATATCTATGATAAAATGTAATTTTTAAATTGGGTAAAGTAAGGCTGGGCGTGGTGGCTCAAGCTTGTAATCTAAGCACTTTGGGAGGCCAAGGCAGGTGGACCACCTGAGGTCAGGAATTCGAGACCAGCCTGGCCAACATGGTGAAACCCCATCTCTACTGAAAATACAAAATTAGCTGGGCATGGTGGCACATGCCTGTAATCCCAGCTACTTGGGAGGCTGAGACAGGAGAATTGCTTGAACCTGGGAGGCGGAGGTTGCAGTGAGCTGGGATCGCACCATTGCACTCCAGCCTAGGCAACAAGAGTGAAACTCCATCTCAAAAAAAAAAAAAAAAAAAAAAAATTGGGCACAGGAGCACAGTAAGATATTAACAAAAATAATAAAAATAAAGCAGTTACAACCATATACTGTAATAAAACATGTGAATGTGGCTTCTTTCTCTCTCAAAATATCTTACTGTACTGTACTCAACCTTCTTCTTATGACGATGTGAAATGATAAAATGCCTACATGATAAGATGAAGTAAGGTGAATGACATAGCCATTGTGACATAGCATTAGGCTAATACTGACCTTCTGACCATGCATAAGAAGGAGGATCATCTGCTTTTTGGTGATTCTGGGTCATCGAGCAGTGATGATGTGCATGGATGTCAGAAGCAATGACTGACAGGTTGGGTAGTATATACATCATGGATAATGCTGGATAAAGGCATGATTCATATCTGAGGCAGGACAGAATGGGATGGCCCAATATTTTATCATGCACTCAAACAACACAATTTAATACTCATGAATTGTTTATTTCTGGGATTTTCCATTTAATATTTTTGGACCACGGTTGACTGCAGGCCACTGAAATTGTGTACAGCAAAACTGCAAATAATGGAAGACTACTGTACTGTGTTGCAACTCATGCTCCAAAGCTGCCTTTGGACCTGGCTAAGGTTAAACTATAGCTGAGATGGTATCTTTGCTTACCTTTGCAAGAAATTTGTCCATTTCATGTAAGTTATCCAGTTTATTGGCATACAATTTTAATAATATTCCTCTTTTAATATCTGTAGAATTTGTAGTGATGTCACTTCTTTAATTTCTGATATTGGTAGACTTCTTTCTTTTTTTTTCTTTTTTAAAATTAACCTTCATTTATTTGGGTATGTCTGCTTTATTTCTTGATCACTTAATTTTATTGGTATTATCAGAGAACCAGGTTTTAATTTCATTCATTTTTCTGTATTGCTTTTCTGTTTTCTGTTATACTGATTTCTATTCTTATAATTATTATTTCCATTCCCTCATTTACTTTATTTTATTTTGTTCTTTATTAGTTTCTTGAGGTGGAAGCTAAGGTTATTGAGGCTGTTCCTTTCTAATATTGGTGTTTAGTACTATAAATTTATTCTAAGTACTGCTTTATAGGCATCCCACAAATTTTGATTTTTTTTCATTAATCTAAATTATGGGACTTTCCTTTTTTTTTTTTTTTTTTTTTTTGAGGCAAAGTTTCCCTCTCATCCAGGCTGGAGTGCAATGTCGCGACCTTGGCTCACTGCAACCTCTGCCTCCTGGGCTTAAGCAGTTCTCCCGCCTCAGCCTCTGGAGTAGCTGGTACTATAGGCATGTGCCACCAGGCCAGGCTAATTTTATTTATTTACTTATTTATTTATTTATTTACTTACTTATTTTTGTTTTAGAGTCTTGTTCTATCCCCCAGGCTGGAGTACAGTGGTGCTATCTGGGCTCACTGCAACCTCCGCCTCCTGGTTCAAGCGATTCTCATGTCTCAGCCTCTGAGTAGCTCGGATTACAGGCACCTGCCACCACTCCCAGCTAATTTTTGTATTTTTAGTAGAGATGGGGCTTTGCCATGTTGACCAGGCTGGTCTCGATCTCCTGACCTCAGGCAATCCAACCGTCTCTGCCTACCAAAGTGCTGGGATTACAGGAATGAGTCACCGTGCCCAGCGGACCTTATCTTTTAGAGATTTAGGTTTCCAGAAAAATTGAGCAGAAAGCTGGGCGTGATGGCTCAGCATGTAATTCTAGCACTTTGGGAAGCTGAGGTGGACAGATCGCTTGAGCCCAGGAGTTTAAGACCAGCCTGGGCAACATGGTGAAATCCCATTTCTACTAAAACTACAAAAAACAGCCGGGCATGGTGGCTCAGGCCTGTAGTCCTAGCTTCTTGGCAGGCTGAGGTGGGAGGATTTCTTGAGTCCAGGAGGTCGAGGCTACAGTGAGCCAAAATTGCATCACTGCATTCCAGCCTGGGCAACAGAAGGAGAACGTGTCTAAAAAAAAAAAAAAAAAAAAAAAAATTGAGCAGAAAGTAGAGTTCTTATATACATTTCCCTCTGCACCCCATAGGGTTTTCTCTTATTGTTAACATCTTGCATGAGTATAGCGCATTTTGTACATTAATGAATCAATATTGATACATTATTATTAAAGTTCATAGTTTACATTAGGGTTCACTTTTTGTGTTGCGCAGTTCCTTAGGTTTTAACAAATGGTGTTTTCACTTTTTATCACTTTAAAATGCTTAGAAATTTCCCTTTTGATTTATTCTTTGTCCCATGGGTGATCTAGAAGCATGTTAATTAGTTTCCAAAAACTTGGAGATTTTCCAAACAGCATTCTCCTATGAATACCTAGTTTACTCTGGTCAAAGAACACAGTCTATATGATTGGAATCTTTTAAAATGTATTCGTGTTTGTTTCATGGCCTTGATTATGGTCTGTCTTTGCAATTATTCCATATGAATCTGAAAATAATGTGTATTTTGCTGTTGATAGGTGGTCTGTTCTATAAATGTCAATTAGACAAGTTGATTGATACTGTTGTTCAAGTCTTCTGTATCCTTACTGATTTTCTGTCTGCATGTTCTATCAATTGTTGAGAGATAAGTGCTGAAATCATTAATTGTGGATTTATTCCCATAGTTCTAAAACACTTGGAATCATGTATTTTGAAGCTCTGTTCTTAGATATTTAAGAAAGGGAATAGTGGAGGGCAGAGAATCTGATGCTGAGATCAGGAAGGAGAATTAGTTAGTGTTTTTTTTTTTTTAATTACATATGTGATAACTGAAAATGAATCATGAGAGGATACCAATTGGGAAGGATCAAATAAACTGTTCACGGATGACATGATTATCTATGTAGAAAATTCCAAGAAGCCAATTTTTTAAACTCTCCTGAAACTAATAAGTTATCATAGCAAGGTTGCTTGATACAGCTTAGTATTTTGGAAACCAATTGTTTTCCTACACTCTAGCAATAAACCACTGGAATTTGAAATTAAAAATGCAGTGCTATGTACATTAGCACCAAAAAATTGAAGTACTTAGGAATAAATCTAACAAAATACGGTCAAGACCTAACAAAACTCTGATGAAAGAAAGAAAAGAAAATGTAAATAAATAGATATTCTATGTTCATGAATAGGAAGGCTCACTATGATTAAGATGTCAGTTCTTACCGATTGGATTTATAGATTCAATGCAATTCAACCAAAATCTCAGTAAGTTATTTTGTGGAAATCAACAAACTGATTCTAAATTTTATATGGAAAGGCAAAAGACCCAAAATAAAACAATACTGAAGCTAGAGAATAAAGTAAGAGGACTGATCTACTGACTTCAAATTCAAGACTTACTGTAAAGCTACCATAATCAAGAACAAACAGGTCAGTGGAATGGAATAGAAAGTCCAGAAATAGGCTGGAGATGGTGGCTAACACCTACAATCCCAGCATTTTGAGAGGCCAAGGTAGGCGGATCACTTGAGGTCAGAAGTTCGAGACTAGCCTCTCTACCAAACCCCCTCTCTACCAAAAATACAAAAGTTAGCCAGGCATGGTGGCATGCACCTGTAATCCCAGCTACTCAGGAGGCTGAGGCACAAGTATCGCTTGAACCCGGGAGGTGGAGGTTGTAGTGAACCAAGACCACACCACTGCACTCCAAACTGGGTGACAGATGAGATTCTGTCTCAAAAAAAAAAAAGAAAGAAAGAAAGTTCAGAAATAGACCCCACCAATACAGTCAATTAATCTTTGACAAAGAAAAAAAAAGCAATTCAATGGAGAAAGGTTAGTCTTTTCAATAAATGGCGCTGGAACAATTGGACATCAACATGCAAAAAAATGGATCTAGACAATGGCCTTATTCCTTCATAAAAAATAATTAAAAACAACTCACAAACCTAAATATGAGACACTCAATGACAAAACTTTTATAACATTTGAGAACATCTAGGTGATCTTCACTTAGCAATGAGTTTTTAGATTCAACACCAAAAACATGATTCATGAACGAAGAAATTCGTAAGTTGGACTGTTCATTAAAATAAAAAATTTTTGCTCTGTGAAAGACACTATTAAAAGAATGAAAAAACAAGCCACAGAACGGGAGACAATATTTACAAAATACATACTTGATGAAGGATATGTATCTCAAGTATACAGAGTCTTAAAACTCAATATTAAAAAACAAGCAACCAATTATAAAACATGGTGACTACAGTTAATGACAATATATTGTATTTTTGAAAAATACTTAGAGTAGATTTGTTTGTTTGTTTGTATGTTTGTTTGTTTTTTGAGATGAAGTCTCACTCTGCACCCAGGTTGGAGTGCAGTGGCGCAATTTCAGCTCACTACAACCTCTGCTTCCCAGGTTCAAGCGATTCTCCTGCCTCAGCCTCCCAAGTAGCTGGGATTATAGGCATGCACCACCACACCCAGCTAATTTTTGTATTTTTAGTAGAGATGGAGTTTTGCCATGTTGGCCAGGCTGGTCTTGAACTCCTAACCTCAAGTGATGTACCCCCCTCAGCCTCCTGAAGTGCTGAGATTACAGGTTTGAGCCACCATGCCCGGCCTTAGAGAGTAGATTTTAAGTATTTATTTAAAAATAAATAAATAACTATGAGGTAATACATGTGTTAATTAGTTAGATATAACCATTTCAAAATATATTTTATTTTATTTATTTTTGAGACAGAGTCTCACTGTGTCGCCCAGGCTAGAGTGCAGTGGCACAATTTGGGCTCACTGCAACCTCTGCCTCTTGGGTTCAGCAATTCTCCTGCCTCAGCTGCCCAAGTTGCTGGGATACAGGTGCCTGCCACTATGCCTGGCTAATTTTTGTAGTTTTTGTAGAGATGAGGTTTTGCCATGATGGGCAGGCTGGTCTTGAACTCCTGACCTCAAGTGATCTGCCCATCTTGGCCTCCCAAAGTGCTGGGATTACAGGTATGAGCCAGCGTGCTTGGCCTTAGAGAGTAGATTTTAAGTATTCTCACCAAAAAGGAGATAACTTTGTGAGGTAATGCATGGTTAATTAGCTAGTTTTAGCCATTTCACAAGGCATATATATTTTAAAACAACATATTTTACATGAGAAGCATGTAAATTTTTGTTTGTTTGTTTCATTTTGTTTTGTTTTTTTGAGACAGAGTCTTGCTCTGTCACCGAGGCTTGAGTGCAGTGGTGCAATCTCGGCTCACTGCAACCTCTGCCTCCCTGGTTCAAGCAATTCTCCTGCCTCAGACTCCTGAGTAGCTGGGATTACAGGCGTGTGCCACCAGTTCTGGCTACTTTTTGTATTTTTAGTAGAGACAGGGTTTCACCATGTTGGTCAGGCTGGTCTCGAACTCCCGACCTCATCATCTGCCTTCCTTGGCCTCCCAAAGTGCTGGGATTACAGGTGTGAGCCACCGTGCCCGGCTGAGAAGTATGTAAAATTTTATCTGCCAATTTTAAAACTGCAAAATCATTTTCTAGTAAGGTTGAGCCAAGTTATATGTCTAACAGCAGTATTTGAGAGTATCCATCTAATCTTAACTTTGTTGCGGTGAATAATTTTAAAAAAACAGAATGTGATATAAATGTATGTATGTAACATATAATTGTAAGCCAATTTGGATAACAAAAAAGAAAAGAAAAAAAAACATAGAAAGGGGCTAGGGCTAGGGTTTTCACTGCTAGAAAAAAACCAGCAATCCAATTATGGCCCAAATAACAAAAAACAGGCAAAACGATGTGAACTGACACCTCATCAAAGAAGATAATACAGAAGGCAAACAAGCATATGAAAAGGTGCTGAACACTACACAGTATTCCACTAGGGAACTGCAAATTATAACAACAATAAAATACCGTTATACATCTATGAGAATGCATAAAACCCAAACCACTGACAACAAATGCTGGTGAGGATGTGGAGAAACAAGAACTCTCATTCGTTGCTGGTGGGAATGCAAAATACTGCCTCCACTCTGGAAGACAGTATGGCAGTTTCTTACAAAACCAAACATGCTATTAACATATAATCCAGCAATTGCACTCCTTGGTATTTACCCAAATGAGTTGAAAACTTATGTTTACACAAATATAAAACATATATTTACACACACACAAAATATATAGATATCTATAGCAGCTTTACTCATAATTGTCAAAACTTAGAAGCAACCAAGAAATCTTTCAATAGGTGAATGGAGGCCAGGCACAGTGGCTCTCATCTGTAATCTTAACACTTTGGGAGGGTGAAGAGGGTGAATCACTTGAGCTCAGGAGTTCAAGACCAGCCTGGGCAACATGGCAAAACCGTATCTCTACAAAAAATACAAAAATTTAGCCTGGCGTGGTGGCATACACCTGTAGTCTCGACTACTCAGGGGTGCTGAAACAGGAGAATTGCTTGAGTCCAGGAGGTCAAGGCTGCAGTGAGCCAAGATTGTGCCACTGCATTCCAGCCTAGATGACAGAGTGAGACCCTGCCTTAAAAAAAAAAAAGAAAGAAAAACAAACAAACAAAAAAAACAGAGGAAAAGAAAAGAAAAAAAAGGTAAATGGATAAACAAATACTATTCAGCCATAAAAAGATAGGAGCTGCTGGGAGCAGTGGAATCCCAGCATTTTGGGAGACTAAGGTGGGAGCATTGCTTGAGCCCATGAGTTTAAGAGCAGCCTGGGCAATATAGTGAGACCCTGTCTCTAGCAAAAATAAAGTAAAATATAATAAACAAACAAATAAATAAACATGAACTATCAAGTCTTGAGAAGATATAGAGGAAACTTAAATACATATTGCTTAGTAAAAAAAAGTCAATCTAAGAAGGCTATATGTTGTATGATACCAACTATGTGACATTCAGGAAAAGGCAAAAACTATACAGAGAGTAAAAGAAAAAAAAAAAAAGAGTGGCTGCCAGAGAGTGTGGGAGTGGCAGAGATGAATAGATGAACACAGGGGATTTTTAGGACAGTGAAACTATTCTGTATGATATTGTAATAGTAAATACATGACACAGTGATGTTGGCAAACTCTATAAAACTGTGTGACACCAAGAATAAGCCACAATGTAAACTACAGAGTTTAGTTAATAATGTATCCATATTGGTTTATCAATTGTAACAAATACTAATGCAAGGGACTAAAGCACATAAAATTGGAACAATACAGAGAATATTAGGCCCCTGCACAAGGATAACACACAAATTTGTGAAGTGTTCCATATTAAAAAAATAAATTTCAAAATAAAACAAAAAATAATAAGGGAAACTCTGGGGGTGACATGGTATAAGACAACTTCTGTACTATCTGATCACTTTTCTTTCTTTTTCTTTAGAGACAGGGTCTCATTCTGTTGCCCAGGCTAGAGCACAGTGCTGTGACCATAGCTCACTGCAACCTCGAACTCCCGGGCTCGTGGTGATCCTCCCCTTCTGGCTCCCAAGTAGCTGGGACTACAGACATGAGCCACCATGCCTGGCTATTTTTTGTTTTATTATTTCTTGTAGAGACATGGTCTCACTATGTTGTCCACACTGGTCTCCAATTCCTGGGTTCAAGTGATCCTCCTACCTTGGCCTTCCAAAATGCTGAGATTACATGTGTGAGCCAGTATGCCCAGCCTCACTTTTCATTAAAGCGAAAACTGCTTTTTTTTTTTTTTTTTAAAAAAAAAAGCCTATTGGAGTTGCTTCCAAGATGGCCAAATAGGAACAGCTCTGGTGTACAGGTCCAAGTGAGATTGATGCAGAAGATAGGGGATTTCTGCATTTCCAACTGAGGTACCTGGTTCATCTCATTGGGACTGGTTGGATAGTGGGTGCATCACACAGAGGGTGAACCAAAGCAGGGTGGGGCATTGCCTCACCCTGGAAGTGCAAGGGGTTGGGGGATTTCCCTTTCCTACCCAAGGGAAGCTGTGAGTGACCATACCTGGAGGAATGGTACACTTCTTCCCAAATACTGTGCTTTTCCCATGGTCTTTGCAACTGGCAGACCAGGAGAGTCCCTCCCATGCCTTGCTCAGTGGATCCTACATCCATGGAGCCTTGCTTGGTGCTAGCGCAGCAGTCTGAGATTCACCTGGGATGCTGGAGCTTGGCGGGTATAGGGACGTCCACCAGTGCTGAGGCTTGAGTAGGCAGTTCTATGCTCACACTGTAAACAAAGCGGCAGGGAAGCTCGAACTTGGCAGAGCCCACTGCAGTTCAGCAAGACCTACTGCCTCTCTAGATTCCACCTCTAGGGGCAGGGCATATCTGAACAAAAGGCAGCAGATAGCTTCTGCAGACTTAAACGTCCCTGCCTGACAGCTTTGAAGACAGCAGTGGTTCTCCCAGCATGGCGTTTGAGCTCCAATAACGGACAGACTGCCTCCTCAAGTGGGTCCCTGACCCACATGTAGCCTGACTGGGAGACACTTCCCAGTAGGGGCCAACAGATACCTCATACAGATGGGTGCCCCTCTGGGATGAAGCTTCCAGAGGAAGGATCAGGCAGCAATATTTGCTGTTCTGCAGTCTCTGCTGGTGATACCCAGGCAAACAGGGTCTGGAGTGGACCTCTAGCAAACTCGAACAGACCTGCAGCTGAGGGGCCTGTCTGTTAGAAGGAAAACTAACAAACAGAAAGGAATAGCATCAACATCAACAAAAAGGACATCCACACCAAAACCCCATCTGTAGGTCACCAACATCAAAGACCTAAGGTAGATAAAACCCCAAAGATGGGGAGAAACCAGAGCAGAAAGGCTGAAAATTCCCAAAACCAGAACACCTCTTCTCCTCCAAAGGATCACAACTCCTCGCCAGTAAGGGAACAAAACTGGATGGAGAATGAGTCTGATGAGTTGATAGAAGTAGGCTTCAGAAGGTCAGTAATAACAAACTTCCCCGAGCTAAAGGAGCATGTTCTAACCCAGCGGAAGGATGCTAAAAACCTTGAAAAAAGATTAGATGAATGATTAACTAGAATAATCAGTGTAGAGAAGAGCTTAAATGTCCTGATGCAGCTGAAAACCACAGTATGAGAACTTCATGAAGCATACACAAGCTTCAATAGCCAATTCGATCAAGCAGAAGAAAAGATACCAGTGACTGAAGATCAAACGAATGAAATAAAGTGAGAGGAGAAGTTTAGAGAAAAAAGAGTGAAAAGAAATGAACAAAACCTCCAAGAAATATGGGACTATGTGAAAAGACCAAATCTACGTTTGATTGGTGTAACTGAAAGTGGCAAGGAGAATGGAACCAAGTTAGAAAACACTCTTCAGGATATTATCCAGGAGAACTTCCCCAGCCTAGCAAGGCAGGCCAACATTCAAATTTAGGAAATACAGAGAATGCCACAAAGATACTCCTCAAGAAGAGCAACCCAATCCCAAGATACATAATTTTCAGATTCACCAAGGTTGAAATGAAGGAAAAAAAGTTAAGGGCAGCCAGAGAGAAAGGTCAGGTTACCCACAAAGGGAAGCCCATCGGACTAACAACAGATCTCTCGGCAGAAACCCTACAAGCCAGAAGAGAGGGGGACCAATATTCAACATTCTTAAAGAAAAGAATTTTCAACCCAGAATTTCATATCCAGACAAACTAAGCTTCATAAGTGAAGAAGAAAAAAATCCTTTACAGACAAGCAAATGCTGAGAGATTTTGTCACCACCAGGGCTGCCTTACAAGAGCTCCTGAAGGAAGCACTAAACATGGAAAGGAACAACCAGTACCAGCCACTGCAAAAACATGCCAAACTGTAAAGACCATCGATGCTGTGAAGAAACTGCATCAATTAATGGGCGAAGTAATCAGCTAACATCATAATGACAGGATCAAATTCACACATGAGAATATTAACCTTAAATATAAATGGGTTAAATGCCCCAATTAAAAGACACAGACTGACAAATTGGTTAAAGAGTCAAGACCCATTGGTGTACTGTATTTAGGAGACCCATCTCATGTGCAAAGACACATATAGGCTCAAAATAAAGGGATGGAGGAAGATCTACCAAGCAAAGGGAAAGAAAGAAAAAAAAAAAAACAGAAAAAACAAAAGCAGGGATTACAGTCCTGGTCTATGATTAAACAGACTTTAAACCAAAAAAGATCAAATGGGACAAGGCCATTACATAATGGTAAAGGGATCAATTCAACAACAAGAGCTAACTATCCTAAATATATATACACCCAAAACAGGAGCACCCAAATTCATAAAGCAAGTTCTCAGAGACCTAAAAAGAGACTTAGACTCCCACACAGTAATAATGGGAGACTTTAACAACCCACTGTCAATATTATACAGATCAACAAGAGAAAATTAACAAGGATATCCAGGACTTGAACTCAGCTCTGGGCCAAGCAGACCTAATAGACATCTACAGAACTCTCCACCCCAAATCCACAGAATATACATTCTTCTCAGCACCACATCACTCTTATTCTAAAATTGACAACATAATTGGAAGTAAAACACTCATCAGCAAATGTAAAGGAACAGAAATCACAACAAACTGTCACTCAGACCACAGCGCAATCAATCAAATTAGAACCCAGGATTAAGAAACTCACTCAAAACCACACAACTACATGGAAACTGAACAACCTGCTCCTGAATGACTACTGGGTAAGTAACAAAATAAAGGCAGAAATAAAGATGTTCTTTGAAGCCAATGAGAACAAAGACACAACGTACCAGAATCTCTGGGACACATTTAAAGCAGTGTGTAGAGGGAAATTTATAGCACTAAATGCCCACAAGAAAGCAGGAAAGATCTAAAATTTACACCTTGACATCACAATTAAAAGAACTAGAGAAGCAAGAGCAAACAAATTCAAAAGCTAACAGAATACAAGAAATAACTAAGATCAGAGCAGAACTGAGGGAGATAGAGACACCCACAAAAAACACCCTTCAAAAAATCGATGAATCCAAGAGCTGGTTTTTTGAAAAGATCAACAAAATCGATAGACCAATAGCAAGACTAATAAAGAAGAAAAGAGAGAAGAATCAAATAGGTGCAATAAAAAATCATAAAGGTGATGTCAGCACCGATTCCACAGAAATACAAACTGCCATCAGAAAATACTATAAACACCTCTATACAAATAAACTAGAAAATCTAGAAGAATTGGATAAATTCCTGGACACATACACCCTCCCAAGACTAAACCAGGAAGAAGTTGAATCTCTGAACAGACCAATAACAAGTACTGATATTAAGGCAATAATTAATAGCCTACCAACCAAGAAAAGTCCAAGATCAGATGGAATCACAGCTGAATTCTACCAGAGGTAAAAAGAGGAGCTGGTACCATTCCTTCTGAAACTATTCCGATCAATAGAAAAAGGGAGAATCCTCCCTAACTCATTTTATGAGGCCAGCATCATCCTGATACCAAAGCCTGGCAGAGACACAACCAAAAAAGAGAATTGTAGGCCCATATCCACAATGAACATCTGTGTAAAAATCCTCAATAAAATACTGGTAAACTGAATCCAGCAGCACATCAAAAAGCTTATCCACCATGATCAAGTCAGCTTCATCCCTGGGATGGAAGGCTGGTTCAACATATGCAAATCAATAAACATAATCCATCACATACACAGAACCTATGACAAAAAGCACATGATTATCTCAACAGATGCAGAAAAGGCCTTCAACAAAATTCAACAGCCCTTCATACTAAAAACTCTCAGTAAGCTAGTTATTGATGGAACCTATCTCAAAATAATAAGAGTTATTTATGACAAACCCACAGCCAATATTATACTGAATGGGTGAAAACTGGAAGCATTCCCTTTGAAAACTGGCATAAGACAGGGATGCCCTCTCTCACCACTCCTATTATGTTGGAACTTCTGGCCAGGGCAATCAGGCAAGAGAAAGAAAGGGTATTGAATTAGGAAAAGAGGAAGTCAAATGGTCTCTCTTTGCAGATGACATGATTGTATATTTAGAAAACCCCATCATCTCAGCCCAAAATCTCCTTAAGCTGATAAGCAACTTCAGCAAAGTCTTGGGATACAAAATCAATGTGCAAAAATCACAAACATTCTTACACACCAAGAACAGACAAACACAGAGCCAAATCATGAGTGAACGCCCATTCACAATTACTACAAAGAGAATAAAATATCTAGGAATCCAACTTACAATGGATGTGAAGGGCCCCTGCAAGGAGAATTACAAACCACTGGTCAACGAAATAAAAGAGGACACAAACAAATGGAACAACATTCCATGCTCATGTATAGGAAGAATCAGTATTGTGAAAATGGCCGTACTGCCCAAGGTAGTTGATAGATTCAATGCTATCTTCATCAAGCGACCACTGACTTTCTTTACAGAATTGGAAAAATCTACTTTAAAGTTTAAAGTTTTACAGTATTGGAAAAATCTACTTTAAAGTTTTAACCACAAAGGAGTCCGCATAGCCAATACAATCCTAAGCAAAAAGAACAAAGCTGGAGGCATCACGCTACCTGACTTCAAACTACACTACAAGGCTACCGTAATGAAAATAGCGTGGTACTGGTACCAAAACAGAGAGATAGACCAATGAAACAGAACAGAGGCCTCAGAAATAACACCACACATCTACAGCCATCTGATCTTTGACAAACCTGACAAAAACAAGCAATGAGAAAAGGATTCCCTATTTAATAAATGGTGCTGGGAAAATTGGCTAGCCATATGTAGAATGCTGAAACTGGATCCCTTCCTTACACCTTATACAAAAATTAACTGAAGATGGATTAAAGACTTAAATATAAGACCTAAAAGCATAAAAACCCTAGAAGAAAACCTAGGCAATACCATTCAGGACATAGGCATAGGCAAAGACTTCATGACTAAAACACCAAAAGCAATGGCAGTGAAAGCCAAAATAGATACATAGGATCTAATTAAACTAAACAGCTTCTGCACAGCAAAAGACACTATCATCAGAGCAAACAGGCAACCTAGAGATTGGGAAAACATTTTTTCAATCTATCCATCTGACAAAGGGCTAACATCCAGACTCTACAAAGAATTTAAACACATTTACAAGAAAAAAACTAACAACCCCATCAAAAAGTTGGCAAAGGATATGAACAGACACTTCTCAAAAGAAATTTACGCAGCCAAACACTTGTGAAAAAACGCTCATCATCACTGGTCATCAGAGAAATGCAATTCAAAACCACAATGAGATACCATCTCACGCCAGTTAGAATGGTGATCATTAAAAAGTCAGAAAACAACAGATGCTGGAGAGGATATGGAGAAATAGGAATGCTTTTACACTGTTGGTGGGAGTGTAAATTAGTTCAACCATTGTGGAAGACAGTGTGGCAATTCCTCAAGGACCTAGAACTAGAAATACCATTTGACCCAGCAATCCTATTACTGGGTATATACCCAAAGGATTATAAATCATGCTACTATAAAGACACATACACACCTATGTTTATTGCAGTACTATTCACAGTAGCAAAGATTTGGAACCAACCCAAATGTCCATCTATGATAGGCTGGATTAAGGAACTGACACATATACACCATGGAATACTATGCAGCCATAAAAAAGGATGAGTTCATGGATGCATGGACATGGATGAAGCTGCAAACCATCATTCTCAGCAAAATATCACAAGGACAGAAAACCAAACACCACATGTTCTCACTCATAAGTGGGAGTTGAACAACGAGCATACATGGACACAGGGAGGGGAACATCACACACCCGGGTCTGTTGGGTGGTGTGGGTGCTGGGGGAGGGATAGCATTAGGAGAAATACCTAATGTAAATGACGAGTTGATGGGTGCAGCAAACCGACATGGCACATGTATACCTATGTAACAAATCTGCACGTTGTGCATATGTACCCTAGAACTTAAAGTATATTTTAAAAACCTATTAAAAAATGAATCATGATCCTTTAGACAGGTAGCTAAAGGATTCTTATATCCTTTAAAAAGATTACTATAGTCAAGCAAAGTGCCATGGGACTGACTTGAAAATTTTAAAAATAGCCTTAACCATCATATCTATGTTCATTAATCTCATGTCTAGCCCAGTCTAGAACATTTCCTTACATGTGACTGCTGGAAAGCTACTCTAAGATGCTTCCCTAGCAATTCAAACTCATTCTATCAAAAACTGAACTTACTTATTCACCAATTTCTTTAATATCATCAACGCTTTCCTCTTTCTCAACTAGTTATTTACTAGATTTGCAAGCTATTTCCTACTTCTTCAAGCCACCCTTTTCCATCTATCCTCATACATTTTATTTATTTATTTGTTTATTTATTTATTTATTTATTTATTTATTTTTTAAGACAGGGTCTAACTCTGTCGCCAAGACTAGAGTGCAGTGGTGCAATCTTGGCTCACTGCAACCTCCACCTCCCGGTTCAAGTGATTCTCGTGCCTCAGCTTCCTCAGTAGCTGAGATTACAGACATGTGCCACCATGCCTGGCTAATTTTTGTATTTTTAGTAGAGCCAGGGGTTCCCACCATGTTAAATAGGGTGGTCTTGAACTCCTGGCCTCAAGTGATCCACCCGCCTCAGCCTCCCAAAGTGCTGGGGTTACAGGTGTGAGCCACAGAACCCAGCCTTTTTATCATTTTTCAATTAGATTAACTAGTCTTCCAAATTTGAGAATTTTGATTCTGAAATATATTTCCACATTTATAAATGAAAGTGTAAATCTAATCTCATCACTCCTGTTTAACTTTCAATATTCATTGACTATAGAATCAAGTCCAAGGTACTTAATTGAGAGAGCATTTATATTGCCTGGCATGGTGACTCATGCATGTAATCCCAGCACTTTGGGAGGCCAAAGTGGGAGGACTGCTTGAGACCAGGACTTTGATACCAGCCCAGGCAACATAGTGAGTCCCCAACTCAATTTTTAAAAAAGACCTTTCATAATCTCTCCAACTTCATTTCCCACCACTTTCCATGTTAAATTTTATACTGTGATACTAAATTGCTTATAGCTCCTTACAGTATCTCACCCCCATATTGATTCCTTTATAAGGAATTCTGTTTTCTCTGCACCTCCACCCTCACCTGTTTACCTTGCTAAGTCTTATTCATACTACAGGAGGCAATTTCTCCTTCAGATTTTCCTGACTCTGTCTTCCTCATCCCCTAAACTCCCCTATCCCAAAGCCATTTCTCAGTTTACACAGTGTGATGGTTAATTTTGTTAACTTGGCTGGGCCATGGTGCACAGATATTTGGTGAAACATTATCCTGGATGCTTCCGTGAAGGTGCTTTTTTGATGAGATTACCATTTAAATAACCAGACTTTGAATAAAACAGATTATACTCTATAATGTGTATCCAACTACAATTCTTTTCTGAGGCTTGCCCGCCTCTTCCCTCAGATTTTGGACTCACTAGAAGTTCACAATTGCATGAGCCATTTCTTTACAATAAATCACTGTCCCTCTCTCTATGTAGTCTCTATGTGTACACACATATCCTTTTGGTTCTGTTTCTCTGGAGAACCCTGACTAATACATATGGTATTCTCAGCTACTTGTGTGCCTAATTGTTATTCATTATTTTATTTACAGAACTGATCAGTGTGTGACACACTGCAGGAGCCTGATATTTATAGACTTGATGATATTAATAATAGGACATTCTTTTCTTTCCTGTAACAAAAGAGTGGTTCATTTTCTTCTTCTCATCTTCATCCATATTTCTGCAAAAGCCCAGCTTATATGAGAGATGAGGACATAGACAATATCTTTGATAATCATTTTGAGGAGAGGAAAAAAGCTATAATTTATCTCTTTCACTTCTTATAGACAGGCAACTGTTAGAATGATAGAAAATGAAGAAATGGGTATGTTGGTTATGGTGGTGGTGGAGGGGAGTAGGGGAAAACTTACCTGTTGTGGTATGAAACGTTTAGGGAAAGAGCATTAATGAGTTACTTCCGATACATTCGGAAAAATAATACGGAGAATTAGTCCTAAAGTTTGAACTCACTGCATAAAACAGAGAGAGAGAGAGAGAATCAGATTACTAAAAGGAAAGAAAATATGAGGTTTCTCTTTATCCTGGAGACGGTTAGCACCCAGATAACAGGCTTTAAAAAAAGGAGGAAATGAACTTTACTCAATGAAAAATATTATAATTTTCTCTAAATTTATTCTAGTAATTCATCACATGGTTTGAATGTTCTCATCGTGGTAGTCACTATTCTGCTTTATTTCTTATTTCCTAGCTAGGAAAATCAACTTTTTCCTTTGTTTTGCACATAATTGGATTTGGCCTTAAGCCTTTGCACAAGCTATATACTTCCCGATTGGAGTATTTACTCTGATAAACTGTACAATCTTTGCTTTTGTTTCATAGATTTTTATGGTACTTTATGTTCATAAATACGATTCAAATCCTGACTGAAGCAAAAAAAAAAAAAAAAGAAAAAAAAAAAAACACTTCAAAGCTGAACCTGTAACAAACTTCTTGAGAGCACTGTCGGCTCATTACAGCATACATAACCAAAATTTTGTGAATATTATAACCTCTGTTGTTCCAAGTTAATTTACATTCAAGTTTTCCATTTTGTTTGTTAGTTTCCACAGCGTCATGCTCTGTCCCCCAAGCTGGAGTGCAGTGGCGCCAGCCATCGTAGCTTATTGCAGTCTCCACCTCTGGGGCTCAAGTGATCCTCTCACCTCAGCCTCCCCAGTAGCTGGGACTACGGGTATGCACCATCATGCCCAGCTAATTTTTTTGATTTTTAGTAAAGTCAAGGTCTCGCTATGTTGTCAAGGCTGGTCTCGAACTCCTGGGCTCAAGCGATCCTACTGCCTCAGCCTTCCAAAGTGACGGGACTACAGGCGTAAGCCACCGAGCCCAGCCATTTTAGTTTTTTTAACTCTATTTTGTACATTTACTAAAGGATAAGTTCCTTTCATTCACTTAAACCACCAATTTAGGAACCCATCAGCACCTCATATTATGCCTATTCTCTGGGGTGTATTAAAAATATTATTGCTCATTACTCAGCACCCAGAAGAGTACCTGGCACATAGCATGTGGTCACTAAGTATTTGGCGTCTGAAGGAATCATGAGCAACAGGAGTTAAAGTGACATTTATAAAAGCAATTCTGAACTATGGAACAAAAAACCCAAATTTAAATTACTAGTAGTTAATTATACCATTCTTAGTTCACGGAGGTAGGCGAATTGAAAACTTTGGAAGTTTTAAAATTCTGTACGGTTTAACATTTTTTCTTAGAGGATTCACATATCGTACATAAGAAACCAGATCTCATTCCAGCACTTCAGTCAAAAAAAAAAAAAAAAAAAAAGTCACCAGTTTCAAGGTTTTAGTGTGAAACGTTCTTTGGCCAGAATCTAGACACTACTTTTGTTCACTCAACCGGAGCCCGATCTGGTGCCATTTTCACTCGACCGTCGCTTCCAAACACGCCCCTCCCACCTCTCATCCCAAACCACACACAAAGAAGGAAACCACAATTTCGCCACGTCCTGGGAAAACTCCACGAGGCCAAGTGTGAGGCCACAAGACGCCGTTTTTAGTTCCGCGTTTTCCCTCTTGTAATCCTATTAGGTTTTGTCCAGACAACGTTTTGCTCTTTCAGAAGAGAAAGAGCGTTTTGCGCTCGTCGTCTTGGATTCGACAACCATAAGCGGCCCGTTAGGGAAGCCACCGCAGCGGATTAAATTCGACTGCTTTCTCTCCAAACTCCTCCCGAGCCTTCTCTTCAAGCTCTCCTTTTCGCCTGGAGGCCCCGCCTCGCGGCCCGGCAGCGCGGCACGCGCATGCCCGGTGAGCGCCGCCTGCGCCTTCCCCTGAGGCGCGCCGCCGCCCCGTAGGCCCTCGCGCGCCGCCAGCGGCTGGCTCCCTCCGTCCCTCCCGCGCCGTGCCCCGCCCCTCTCCTCCTCCCGGTCGTTTGTCCGTGAGTCTGGAGCCGGGAGGTTCAGAGCCAGTGGCGATTGGCTGACGCGGTGTGGCTGCGCACTGGGCCTGAGAAACTCTGGTCGGGCGCGCGGTGTCGACTCCCCGGGCTATGCTAGGCGCATCTCAGGTAAACGGTAGGGCAGGAAGGTTTGGGCGACGGAGAATGGTAGTGGTGGGCACAGATCAGCCCTGGAGTTTTTGGCCGCAGACTTTTCCTTGGAGAAGGAGAAGGGGCCGCGCGGAGCCTGTACTTAGTGAGTGCTGACCCCGCGTGGCCGAGAGTGACGGGGCTCCCTCGAAGGTCAGTGTCGTGGGGTCCTCAGGTGGCAGACAACTCTTTCTGGGTATGATTTTGGTATTGTCTCCAGTTTCCTAATACTGGACCTGAGCAGCTAAGCATTTATTCAAGGGTGTATTTTTTTTGTTTTTGTTTTTGTTTTCCCCTTAAGTCGCGGTTAGTCAGAAGGTTCCAGTCGTTGCTCAACCTCTGATCGACTCTGTGCCCTTGAGAGAGTCACTTACTCGTTTTTTATTTCAGTTCTGACACGTGGAAGTGTGGGCGAAGAATGAGGGGCTTCTTTAAGCGCGCTGAACCATGCAGTAAAAAGATACTGTTGGAATTTTTTTTTTTTTTTTTTTTTTTGGTTCACTATGTCCCTGGGCCCAGTGCAACGTTTGGGAAGCATTTTAAGCTCGATGGATGGAGGGAACAAGACAGCCGCATTATTAGACAAGGATAGTAGAAAGGAACAACTTTACACAAGCACACGCGTTTGGAAAAGCTCCTTTGAGCATTTTATGCAGGTTAAATCACAATGGTAGTAGAGAGAAATAAGTCAAAACAAAGGGCCAAACAAAACTACATTTCAAGGAGTTTTTTTGTTCCTAGGTAACTTGAATATACTATCACAAGTTATTGGCGTTTCAAAGTTTTTCCTTGTGATCTGGTATGGAGTTAATCTAAAATGACAATTACATAATCATTCTATGCAATCGTATGCCAATAAAATTAATTAAAACAAAGTTGACTTTTTAATGTAAGAAATAGGAATCAAGACATGTCATTGATGGGAAGTATGATGGCAATCAGCAAAATGAATGGGATATGTATACAATTTTCCTTCAAAGGCAGAGAGTTTAAAGAAATATTTTTATTGCGTTAATATTTAAAGTATGAAGACCTATAGAAAAGTGTATGAATCATAAGTGTACAGCTCAGTGAATTTTCACAAAGTGTACATACCTATGTATCCAGTATCTAGATCAGGAAAGAGTATTAATGTATCCCAGAAGCCCCACTTCATGGTTCCAAAGGTAATCATTATCTGGATGTCTAACATTATATTTCACCCATTATTTACTTTATATAAATGGAGTAATATGGTATTTAGTCCTTAGTGTCTGATTTTTGCTCAATATTTTATTTGTGAGATTTATTCAAGTTATGTAGCAGTTCGTTATTCTCAGGCTGTATGTATAGTGTTTCTAGTTTTTGGCTATTACCAATCTGCTATAAAGATTTTTAGAAATATTTTGATGAAATTATGTTTACTTTTTTTTTCTTTTTTTTCTTCTTTTTTTTTGAGATGGAGTCTCGCTTCACCACCCAGGCTGGAGTGCAGTGGTGCAATCTCGGCTTACTGCAACCCCCACCTCCCGGGTTCAAGCAGTTCTCCTGTCTCAACCTCCCGAGTAGCTGGGACTGCAGGTGCCTGCCACCACACCCGGCTAAGTTTTGTATTTTTAGTAAAGACGGGGTTTCACCTTTTTGGTCAGGCTGGTCTCAAACTCCTAACCTCAGGTGATCCACCTGCCTTAGCCTCCCAGAGTGCTGGGATTACAGGTGTGAGCCACTGCGCCTGGCCATGTATACATTTTTACTGCGTATATGCCTACTAGTAAAATTACTGTGTTACAGGATAGGCAGATGTGTGCTTGTGGTATACACTACTGAAAAGTTTTTCATATTGTGTTGATTTACACTTTAGTGGCAGCTTGAGAATTCTGGTTCCTCCAAATGCTTGCAACATTTCACATTGTCTTTTTAATTTTAGCCATTCTAGTAGGAATATAGTGAAATAACATTGGGATTTTCCCATAATTTCCCTAATGACTGATGGTATTGAGCACATATTCATGTGTTTACTGGCATTTGGATATCCTCTATTTCTGTAAGGGACCAGACAAAAAGTGTAGGCAGCCCTCGCTTTGTAGAGTTTCAGTAAACCAAGTAATGTGTGAAGCTCGGACTACCTGTATTTTAGGTTGTACAGGCTGTACAGTCTCTGTTACATATTCTTTTCTGTTTTTTTCCTCTTTTCTTTGTTCCCAACCATTTAAAAATGTAAAAACCATTCTTAGCTCATGGGTTATACAAAAACAGTTGTTAAAAGATAACTTTAGGCATATTAAAATTTTAGGGTTTATATGAGCATTTAGCAATTTCATAAATTGGGTATCACCAGACCACAAGTCGTTCAAGACTCCACCAAGAGGGTGTGAAGGGAAAACTTTTATAAGGTGTTTATGGAAATAGACAAAGAAAATATTTGATTGGTTACAGTGGAATGTCTCTAGTTAGAAGTTGGTTGGTGGTTTCTGATTGATTAAACTCAAGTTTAGTTTTACTGTTTACATTGAGTTGGGTTTTGGTTTATTTACATAGGAACCCAAAGTGCTGGAACTGTCTCAACCTAATGGTTTCCCAATTAGTTTTTTTTTTTTTTTTAAACACAGTCCACTGGCTGGATTTGGGTTGTGGGCCATAGTGTACTAACCCCTGCTCTATTGAAAAATGTTTGTTCAATCTTTTGCCAATTGGTTGGATGTGAAATCAGTAACTGAGATGGGCTACATTAGAGAAATATATATCCATAATACTATGTCTGTCTGTCTATCTATCTATCTATCTATCTATCTATCTATCTATCTATCTATGTATCTATGTGTGTGTATGTATATATATATTTTTGAGATAGGGTGTACCTCTGTCACCCAGGCTGGAGTGCAGTGGGGCGATCTTGGTTTACTGCAGCCTCTGCCTCCTGGGCTGAAGTGATCGTCTTACCTCAGCTTCCCAAGTAGCTGGGATTACAGGCACACACCACCATGCCTGGGCTAATGTTTGTATTTTTTTGTGGAGATGGAGTTTTGCCACGTTGCCCAGGCTGGTCTTAAACTCCTGAGATCAAGTGATCCTACTTCCTTGGCCTCCCTAAATGCTGGGATTACAGGCACGAGCCACCGCACCTGGCCAGTATTGTTAAGCAGCATGAGTTATAGTGTTTTGGTGTTGAATGTCAGATCTCTAAATATACTTTATTTGGTTTACCAGTTTTACCTTGAGACTAATTAGAGGCCAATTTGATTCTTGTCTGAATTGTTTTTACTTCTCCCACTTTCTACTCACCCTGTAAATCTGAAGAACAAAAGAGAGGTAAGAAGTGAGAAAAGAAAGGAGAGACAATCTTTCTTTGATACTATTTAAAAGGCTAGGAAAGAAAAGTATGAATGTCTAGACAGTTCTGGGTATTTTGAGTAAAAAATATAAAAAAATACATTGTTTCACATATTCGTGTGAAGAGATCACCAAACCGGCTTTGTGTGAGCAACATGGCTGTTTGTATCACCTGGGTGCAGGCGGACTGAGTCTGAAAAAGGAGTCAGCAAAGGGTGGTGGATTGTCATTAGTTCTTACAGGTTTTGGGATAGGTGGTAGAGGTAGGAGCAACGTTTTGCAGGCAGAGGCAGGATATCACAAAGTACATTCTCAAGGGTGGAGAGAATTACAAAGAACCTTCTTAAGGGTGGGGGAGATTACAAAGTACATTGATCAGTTAGGGTGGGGCACAAACAAATTACAATGGTGGAATGTCATCAGTTAAGGCTATTTTCACTTCTTTTGTGGATCTTCAGTTGCTTTAGGCCATCTGGTCACAAGGGATATGATAGCTTAGCTTGGGCTCAGAGGCCTGACATATATAATATACTTATTGTAATATTTTGAAGTGCATATTGTCCTTTGAGCTATTCCATCCTGGGATGGCTTTTTTAAACATTTTTATCTAGTGATTGAGTATACTCATGATATAGGAAGTAATAGCCATTGACTTGGGCCATAAAGCTCAACTGTGACATCTCTTCCCAGGATCCATCCTGGGAAGTCGTTTCTTCCTTAAATGTCCCTTTGGACTGCCCAGTTCATCTTCTTTTACTCTTGGCCCCCTGTCTTTTACTCAGTATTGCCCAAAATTTTACTTTAATGCCCTTCAGCCCACCATCCATGTTAACATTTTTAGCTAACACTTTCTAGGTTTTTGTTGTTGTTCTTGTTGTTGCTTTTAGAAACAGGATCTTGCTGTCACTCAGGTTGGAGTACAGTGGTGCAATCATAGCTCACTGTAACCTTGACCTGGGTTCAAGCTGTCTTCCCCACTGCAGCCTCCCAAGTAGATAGGACTATAGGTGCTCAACATCACACCTAACTATTTTATTTTTTGTTTTTGTTGAAACAGAGTCTAGCTTTGTTGCCCAGGCTACTATCCAACCCCTGGCCTCAGGTCCTCCTGCCTTGACCTCCCAAAGTGCCAGGATTACAGGCGTTAGCCACGGCACCAGCACCTTTTTTGTTTTTAAGTAATTTATAGAAGTGAATTTAGTGTACATTTAAACATATATGCTAATACTAATGAAGGGTGTGAGGGTAATTTCATCAGTGTGATCCTTTCTTTGATATGTATAATTGGTTTTTTCCAGTCTTACTTGATTGTTATGCAGATGGATTTAAGATGGGCCTCACCTTCCACTATCAATTCATTGCAGTTAAGTAAGCTTTTCTTATATAGAAATTCTGGATCCAGTACATACTGCATTTCATTACACACACATGTGCACACACACACAATGACTAATGTAAATACCTTCCTGCTTTATAAGTCCCACACAAAGCAATTGTATTCATATGCAGTGTTTTTCATGGCACTCCTTGAATCAACTTGGAGTCACTGCAAATTATTATGGGTAATAAAGGGCATGTGCCAGTGGAAGGGATTCTCAGACAAGGGAGTCCCCTCCCTCCATGGCTTCAGACTTCATAAGGGAGCAAATAGGGAATTAATGTGGCACAAATATTTAATTTGTACCATCAACCTTAGGTGATGCTTTCACGTTAATAAGGATGTATTTGTGGGTTGAATTGTAGTCACTAGCTTCCAACAGTACCTTCTCCTCTGGACATTGCCTGCACTACATTGCCATTGTTGACTTCTGGAACAATGTTCCAGAATTTCATTGCTAACACACCTTGCCTTTTCTGGTTGCAGTTTTTAGATACTTTATTTAGGTTACATTTAATCTTGTTTACCCTGTTTAGGGTGACTGTGTGTTCAAGGTGAATGTATTTGTCTATTGTTTATTTGTTGCTTTTATAATTTATTTCCAGCAAATCTTATTACTAGTATGTCCAGCTACCTGGGACTGGGGATGGGCAGATGACTCACTTTCATTGGCAACTTCACATGCCATCTAGAGATGGCTTAGGGTTGATGAGAGAAAAAGAGATAATGTACAAGATGAATCAATTGTAGCTGTTTTTGTTAGCATTGTATTATTATTCTCTCTATTGAATTTATTAGATTTTGAGACTATCATAAAGAGAAGATAGAACTGTTTTAGAGCATTAATTACAGAAAAGTTTACTATAGTGGAAAGAGCACAGGACATAAGAGCAAAATAAGTGTGGCTTACTACCTGTTTGTGTTAACTTTTCCTGCGACTCAACTTTCTTTTGTGAAATGAGGCATTTTGATGAAGTATTTCTAATCTCTGGTAATCTTTTTCAAAAGACACAGAGTTGGGAATGCCAAGAGACCATAGGGGTCATTTAGGCTACCTTCTCAGTTTAGTCACATAGTTACTAGAACCTATTTTTTTCTGATTTTTATTCCAGTTGCTTTTTCCATTATACTACCTGTGATAGGGAGCCTTCTAAAGTGACCTTGGTGTTCACTCTTATGTAGTTCCTTCCTCTTGAGGGTGAACTAGACCTAGAGGCTCACTTCTACTAGAATGTGGCAAAAATGGTGTGATGTCACTTATCAGATTAGATTACAAAATTTATGACTTCCCCTTTTTGCTGGCACTCTGTTGCTCACTCACCTTGAGGAAGTCAGCTGTCATGTGAGCTGACCTGTGAAAAGGCCCACCTGTCAAGGAACTGAAGGGGACCTCCAGCCAGTAAGGAACTGAGTTTCTCAGTCTAAAAACCCTCAGGCATTTATTTAATTATTTGAGATGGAGTCTCACTCTGTTGCCCAGGCTGGAAAGCAGTGGTGTGAGCTTGGCTCACTGCAACCTCCACCCCCAGGTTCAAGCAATTCTCCTGCCTCAACCTCCTGAGTAGCTGGGACTACAGACTCGTGCCACCACGCCCAGCTAATTTTTTATATTTTTAGTAGCGATGGGGTTTCACCACGTTAGCCAGGATGGTCTTGATCTCCTGACCTCATGGTCCACCCACCTTGGCCTCTCAAAGTGCTTGGATTACAGATGTGAGCCACTGCGCCCGGCCCCCTCAGGGATATTAATCCTGCCAGCAACCACCGAGAGAGTTTAGAAGCAGATCCTCTCCTTGTTGAACGTTGAGATGACTGTACCCCTGGCTGACACTTTGATTCTAGCCTTGTGAGAGACCCTGGGCTGGAGGACTTAGCTTAGCAACACTCAATTTCTGATTTTTAGCAACTGTGAGATTACAAATGTGTATTGTTTTAAGCTCTTGAATTTGGGTTTAATGTGTTAGGTAGTGATATGGTTTGGCTGTGTCCCCATGCAAATCTCATCTTGAATTGTAGCACCCATAATTCCCTCATGTTGTGGGAGGGGTCCAGTGGGAGATAATTGAATCACAGGGGTGGTTTCTCTCATACTGTTCTCATGGTAGTAAGTCTACGAGGTGTGATGGTTTTATAAGGGGAAACCCCTTTTGCTTGGCTTTCATTCTCTTTTGCTGCCACCATGTGAGACGTGCCGTTCACCTTTCACGATGATTATGAGGCCTCCCAAGCCACGTGGAACTGTGAATGCATTAAACCTCTTTCTTTTGTAAATTGCCCAGTCTCAAGTATGTGTTTATTAGCAGTGTGAAAACGGACTGACACAGTAAACAGACTAACACAGTAAATGGACTAATACAGTAGAGTGGGGTGCTGCTGAAAAGATACCCGAAAATGTGGAAGTGACTTTGAAACTGGGTAACGAGCAGAGGCTGGAATAGTTGGGAGGGCTCAGAAGAAGACAGGAAAATGTGGGAAAGTTTGGAACTTCCTGGAGGCTTATTGAATGGCTTTGCCCAAAATGCTGATAGTGATATAGACAATAATGTCCAGGCTGAGGTGGTCTCAGATAGAAATGAGGAACTTGTTGAGAACTGTAGCAAAAGCAAAGAGACTGGTGGCATTTTGCTCCTGCCCCAGAGATTTGTAGAACTTTGAACTTGAGAGAGATTTGGGATATCTGATGGAAGAATTTTTTTTTTTTTTTTTGAGATAGAGTTTTGCTCTTACTGTCCCTGTTGGGGTGCAGTGACACAACCTCCGCCTCTGGGTTCAAGTGATTCTCCTGCCTTGGCCTCCTGAGTAGCTGGGATTACAGGCACGCACCACCACGCCCAGCTAATTTTTTGTATTTTTAGTAGAGACGGGGTTTCATCATGTTGGCCAGGCTGGTCTCGAACTCCTGATCTCAGGTGATCCACCTGCCTCGGCCTCCCAAAGTGCAGGGATTACAGGCATAAGCCACCACACCCAGCCAGTGGAAGAAATTTTTAAGCAACAAAGCTTTCAAGAGGTGACATGGCTGCTCTTAAACACATTCAGTTTTTTATTTTTATTTTTTTTATTATTCTAGGGTACATGTACACAAAGTGCAGGTTTGATACATAGGTGTACATGTGCCATGTTGGTTTGCTGCATCCATCAACTCATCATTTACATTAGGTATTTCTCCTAATGCTATCCCTCCCCCAGCTCCCCACCCCCCAACAGGCCCTTGTGTGTGATGTTCCCTGCCCTGTGTCCAAGTGATCTCATTGTTCAATTCCCACCTATGAGTGAGAACTTGCGGTGTTTGGATTTTGTCCTTGTGATAGTTTGCTGAGAATGATGGTTTCCAGCTTCATCCCATGTCCCTGCAAAGGACATGAACTCACCCTTTTTTTATGGCTGCATAGTATTCCATGGTGTAAATGTGCCACATTTTCTTAATCCAGTCTATCGTTGATGGACATTTGGGTTGGTTCCAAGTCTTTGCTATTGTGAATAGTGCCATAATAAACATACATGTGCCTGAAGCACATTCAGTTTTATAAGGGAAGCAGAGCATTAAAGTTCAGAAAATTTGCAGCTTGACCTTGCAATTGAAAAGAAAAACCCATTTACTGAGGAGAAATTCAAGCCAGCTACAGAAATTAGCCTAAGTAATAAGGAGCCAAATGTTCATCCCCAAGACAATGGGGAAAGTGTCCCCAGGGTATGTTAGAGGTCTTCACAGCAGCCCCTCCCATCATAGGCCCAGAGGCCTAGGAGGAAAAAATGGTTTCATGGACCAAGCCCAGGGTCGCCATGCTATGTGCAGCCTAGGGACTTGGTATCCTGTGTCCCAGACACTCCAGCCTTGGCTGAAAGGGGCCAATGTAGAGCTCAGGCTATGGCTTCAGAGTGCACAGGCCCCAAACCTTGGAAACTTTCATGTGATATTGAGCTTGTGAGTGCACCGAAGTCAAGAATTGGGGTTTGGGAATCTTCGCCTAGATTTCAGAGGATATTTGGAAACCCCTGGATGTCCAGGCAGAAGTTTGCTGCAGGGATGGGGCCTTCATGGAGAACTTCTGGTAGGGCAGTGCATAAGGGAAATGTGGGATTGGATCCCCCACACAAAGTCCCTACTGGGGCACTGCCGAGTGGAGCTGTGAGAAGAGGACCACCATCCTCCAGACCCCAGAATGGTAGATCCACTGACAGCTTGCAGTGTGTGCCTGGAAAAGCCTCAGCCACTCAACACTGACATGTGAAAGCAGCTGGGAGGGAGGCTGTACCCTGCTAAGCCACAGGGGCAGAGCTGCCCAAGATGTGGGAACCCACCTCTTGCATCAGTGTGACCTGGATGTGAGACATGCAGTCAAAGGAGATAATTTTGGAGCTTTAAGATTTGACTGCCCTGCTGGAGTTTGGAGTTGCATGGGGCCTATAGCCCCTTCATTTTGGCCAGTTTCTCCCATTTGGAATGGCTGTGTTTACCCAATGCCTGTACCCCCATTGTATCTAGGAACTAACTTGCTTTTGATTTTGCAGGCTTATAGGTGGAAGAGACTTGCCTTGTCTTGGATAAGACTTAGGGCTGTGGACTTTTGAGTTAATGCTGAAATGAGTTAAGACTTTGGGGGATTGTTGGGAAGGCATGCTTGGTTTTGAAGTGTTAGGACATGAGATTTGGAAGGAACCAGGGGCGGAATGATATGGTTTGGCTGTGTTCCCACTCAAATCTCATCTTGAATTGTAGCTCCCATAATTCCCTCATGTTGTGGAAGGGACCCAGTGGGAGATGGTTGAATCATGGGGCAGTCTCCCCCATACTGTTCTCCTGGTAGTGAATAAGTCCAGGTGTGTTCTGATGGTTTTATAAGGGGAAACCCCTTTCACTTGGCTTTCATTCTGTCCTACCACAGCCATGTGAAATATGCCTTTTACCTTCCATGATGATTGTGAGGCCTCTCAATCCACGTGGAACTGTGAATCTGTTAAACCTCCTTCTTTTGTAAATTGCCTAGTCTCAGTTATATTTTTATCAGCAGCATGAAAACAGACTAATATAGGTAGCAATAGACAACTACACTACTCATTAATACCAGAAAAACTTTAATCTGTTTTTATCAGTTTAAACTTATTTGAGGACATGATATTATTATTTTTTGAGATGGAGTCTCTCTCTTTTGCTCAGGCTGGAGTGCAGTGGCACGATCTTGGCTTACTGCAAGCCTCCCAGGTTCATGTGATTCTCATGCTTCAGCCTCCCAAGTAGCTGGGATTACAGGCACGTGCCATCATGCCCGGATAATTTTTGTATTTTTAGTAGAGATGGGGTTTTGCCACATTGGCCAGGCTGGTCTTGAACTCCTGACCTCAGGTGGTTTTCCCACCTCAGCCTCCCAAAGTGCTGGGATTACAGGTGTGAGCCACCATGCCAGGCTGAGGGCATGCTATTTTTTATATCTTGAAAAACCAAATATTAACAGTTTTAATTATAAATCCCATACTTGTTTTTAGTTATAATTTAATTGCTAGGTGTTTGTTTTATTTCTAAGCCGGCAATGTAAATAAATTATTACTTTGAAGGGTTGATTTGGTGTTTTTTTTATAGTAGATGACCAATAAGACATATTTACCCTAGATCTGCTTTAGGCTGTTGGCATAAGCATCTCTGACTCAGATATTGGCTGCATTGAAAGCATTTTTAATTTAGATTTTATACTGTTTTGGATGCGTATAGTCAGGTAATCTATTCTTGTTATGAATGTGCAGTTCCGTGTTAGGATGGTTTGATTATGTGTAAATATTACTTGGAGAATGACTTTTAATATGCATGGTTTTATAAGTTTTGGAAGCTGCTTGAGTACAAGAAGAATCGTATTACTGGAATCCTTAATGCTGTATATTATTTTATTGTCTATTAAAACATACCAATTTCCTATCGTCATAGTTTTGAGGATTTTACTGCTGAGTAACAAGTTTCGAAAAGCAGAAAATATAAATAAGTGAAAATGTAAATAAATAATATAGAGAAATTAACTTTTAGAAAACATAGATCAATTAATGTAGATAGTATAGATCAATTAACTTTTAGAGAACATAGCAGCAAGTAATACATGAAAAGTATATAAAACATACATGGACAGTTTAGTGAATGAATAAAAAGTGAACACCCATGTAGCCACCATCAAAATATTTAGATTTTTAAATTTTTTGAGATGGGGTCTCACCATGTTGCCCAGGCTACAGTGCAGTGGCACAATCTCGGCTTACTGCAACCTCTGTCCCCTGGGTTCAAGTGATTCTCCTGCCTCAGCCTCCTGCGTAGCTGGGATTACAGGTGCATTCCACCATGCCCAGATAATTTTTGTATTAGTAGAGATGGGGATTCACCATGTTGGCAGGCTGGTCTCAAACTCCTGTTGTCAAGTGATCTGCCTGCCTCAGCCTCCCAAAGTGGTGGGATTACAGGCGTGAGCCACTGCACCCGGCCTTGTCACTGTACTTCTGACATTATCATTATGCAAAATCTTGGTACAGTGATCAAAACCAGAACACTAATATTGTGGTTTCACTGGGTAATTCATTAAATATTGCATAAATTTGAATAAGTTGAATAAAATTACAAAATATAATTTAATTAATAATACTATTCATTAGACTGTAAACTTTATTGACATGTCACTAGATTTTCTATTAATGTTCTTTTCCTATTCTAGGAACAAATCCAGAGCTGATGTTATATTTAGTTGTCATGTTTCCAGTGTCTTTTCCTATTTGTGACTTCTTTCTATTTTGATATAGCTATGTCAGCTCTCTTTTGATTAATCTGTGCATCGATCTGGGTTTTTAAAAATCCAGTGGGACATCTCTGTCTTCCAGTTGGGGCATTTAGCATTTGGGTCATTTCATCCCTTTATATTTTTTATTATTGCCTTTTTTCTTAACCTTTTGTTATTTTAGACATTATATAATATAAGACTGGGCATGGTGGCTCACCCCTGTAATCCCAGCACTTTGGTAGGCTGAGGCAGGCGGATCACCTGAGGTCAGGAGTTTGAGACCAGCCTGGCCAACATATGCGAAACCCCATCTCTACTAAAAAATACAAAAATTACGTGGGCGTGGTAGCACTTGCCTGTAATCCGAGCTACTCAGTAGACTGCGGCAGGAGAATGGCTTGAACCCGGGAGGCAAAGGTTGCAGTGAGCCAAGATCATGTCACTACACTCCATCCTGGGTGACAGAGCAAGACTCCATCTCAAAAAAAAAAAAAAAAAAAAAAAAGAAATTAGATAATGTATACACATGGTTTTGGTTTTTGGCTTATTTGAGACAGAGTTTCACTCTGTTGCCCAGGCTGGAGTACAGTGGTGCAAACATAGCTCACTGCAGCCTTGACCTCCTGGGCTCAAGCAATCCTCCCACCTCAGCCTCCCAAGTAGCTGGGACTACAAGTGTGCCACCACACCTAATTTTTAATTTTTTTTTTTGGTAGACATGAGGTTCCCCTATGCCCAGACTAGTCTTGAACTCTGTTCCTTAAACGATCCTCCCACCTTGGTCTCTCAAAGTACTGATTACAGGTGTGAGTCACTGCACCCTGCCAAATTAATGTGCTCTATTATTTTGTAGCTTCCCTCTTTAATTTAATAATATCTTGTACATGTGTATGTTTTTGAAAAACGCCCAAACTGTGTTTCCCTCTTCTCTCACACCACACTAATCAACATGGAAGACTTCTGTGACAAAATGTCAGGGAGTTTTTCCCCACCAAAAAGCAGTGGACACCAACTGGATATCCCCCAATTCAATTCTGACACTATGTACTTGGAGATAGTGTCAGAACCCACAGGTTGGGTGCCCACTCCCCAAGACTGCCCCATCCCCCCGCCCTTTTTAAATGGCTCATCCCTTTTGACACCAGTCACAAGTTAGAGTTCCCATTACCTTCTCTTTAGTTTTGAGTAAATTGCTGGAGCGGCTCACAGAACTCAGGGAAAGTCATTAAGTGGTTGATTTATAAGGGATGTTTAACCGCCCACTGGGTGCTTCCTGCTCAGTGCACAGTCAAAACCAATTCACTGAGACTGTGCTGTTGCAGTCGAGAGGTTTATCAATGCAAAACTAGCCAAGTGGATGGACTGGCGGGATTACTCCAATCAGTCTCCTCGAAGACTTGAAGATTAGGTGGGCAGGGGGCTAGAGAATGAGTTTTGCTGACATGTGATGCAATCATAGGCATGTGGAGAGTGTGTGCACTGAGTTGGCCTCTCTGTAGGGGCCACAGGATTGGTTGAGGCATCTAAAGGAGCAATAGGAAAAGTCACAAACCTTGTGACCTCTGACCACATGACTCCTGACAGCAAGGGATTATAGAAAGGGAAGCTAGAGGACAATGTCTGGTTATCATTTAACTACAGCTGCATTGTAGCAGAATTTAGGTATCTCCCATAATCCTAATTTTGTGGCCTTTCATTAGTTTTACAAAGGTGGTGTTTGTACCTGAACAAGTAGGGTTTCATTTTAGGCAGGTACTATTATCATCCCTACTTCAAAATTAAAGTATAAACTAAATTTCTCCCATGATTAGCTTGACCTACACCCAAGAAAGGTGAGTACAGCCAGCCTGAGAAGCTAGAAGCAAGATGGAGTCAGCCATGCTTGATTTCCTTCACTGTCATAATCTTTGCAAAGGCAGTTTCAGATGTTATAAAGGATAAAGATGAAAACAAGCATAGGAGATGAGGAGGCAGAGCAAGGTGATGGAATAGAAAGCTCCACTGCCCACCCCTCCACCACCTAAACAAGGACACCAAGTTAACTATCTGCACAGAAAAAAACACCTTCATGAGAGCCAAAAATCAAGTGAGCACACATAGTACCTGGTTTTAACTTCATATTGCTGAAAGAGGTACTGAAGAGATGGAAAAAAACAATCCTAAGTCACTGCAACTGTTTCCCCACTCCCAGCAGGGGTGGCATAGTGCAGAGAGTTTCTCTGGGAACTGGGGGAGACAAAACACAATTGTGAAACATTGAACCCAGTACTGTCCTGTTAGGGCAGAAAGGAAAAGCAGACCAAACTCAGCTGATGCCTGCCCATGGAGGGAACATTTACACCAGCCCTAGCCAGAGGGAAATTGCTGATCCCAGTGGTCCAAACTTGAGTGCCTTCGAACCTTGCCACTGAAGTCTGCAGCACTCTGTGTCTCCATATAAACTTGAAAGGTAGTGTAGGCCATAAGGACTGCAACTCTTAGGAGAGTTCTAGTGCTAAACTAGGCCCAGAGACAATGGACTGTGGTTGGGGGGCATGTGACATACTGAGACACCAGCTGGGGCAACCAACAGAGTGCTGATATCACCCCTCACCTAACCCCAGGCTGCGTAGCTCTCAGTTCCAAAAGAGACCCTTTCCTTCTACTTGAGGAGAGGGCGAGTGGGGAGGACTTTATCTTGCATCTAGGATATCAGCTCAGCCACAGCAGGATAGGGCACCAGTCAGAGTTGTGAGCCCCACTCCATGTCCTAGCTCCCAGATGACATTTCTAAACACCCCCTGGGCCAGAAGGGAACTCACTGCCTTGAAGGAAAGGACCCAGTTCTTGCAGCATTCATCACTTGTTAACTGAAGAGCCCTTGGGCCCTGCATAATCAGCAGTGATACCCAGGTACTACATCAAGGGCGTTGGGTGAGCCTCTGAGATTTGCTGGCTTTAGGTAAAACTCAGCACATTACCAGCTGTGGTGACTATGAAGCAAAACTCTTTCTGTCTGAGAAAAGTAGTTGGAAAAGTAAAGAGGATGGACTTTGTTTTGTACCTTAGATACCAGCATTGCCACAGGTGGGTGGAACACTAAGTGGGCTCTTGGGGTCCCTGATTCCAGAACTTGACTCTTGGATGACATTTCTGGACCTGCTCTGGGCCAGAGGGGAGTCCACTTCCCTTAAGGGTGAGTCACAACCCAGGAAGCACTCATGACAGGCTGACATAAGAGACCTCAGGCTGTAAGGGAAGACTGACGGTAGTCTGGTGGTACTCCTCATGGCCCAGGGTGACAGTGGCTACGGGGTAAGGCACCTCTGCCTTTGGAAAGGGGAGGGAAGGACTGAGTCTTGTGCTTTGAGTTCCAGCTCACCCAGAGTACAATAGAACACCTGGTAGACTTCCAGTGTTTTTGACTCTACTTCCTGACTCTTGTATGGCACTTCGGGACTCACCTGGAGCCTGGGGGACCTCACCACCCTGAAGGGAAGGACATAGGCCTGGCTTGCTTTGCCTGCTGCTGACTGTAGAGTCCAAGGGTCTTGAGCGAACATTGGCTGTAGCCAGGGAGTTACTACGGCAGGTCTTGGGCGAGATCCAATGCTGTGCTGGCTTCAGGTCAGACCCTGCAGTCATAGTGGTGGTGGCCACAGGGATATTTATGTCACTTTATCCCCAGATTTATGTGACATAGAACAGAGAGAGATTCTGTGTGTTTGGGAGAAAGTAAGGGAAGAGAACAAGAATCTCTGCCTGGAACAAGAATCTCTGCCTGGTATTTCAGAGAATTCTTCCATATCTTGTCCAAGATTATCAAGATTGTACCTATGTGAGTCTGCAAGAACCACAGCATTACTGGGCTTGGGGTTCCCTCTAAAGCAG